>NW_026904122.1:0-118350 GCF_024500275.1 Phycodurus eques | reverse complement strand
TGTACTCGTTAGAGGCAGTGGTTTGAATCCCAAAGCTTTGGTTGGAGTTTTACACACATTTGATGTTTTTATTGCTTAAAAATGCTTCCCAGCGCGTGCTGTACATTTTTTTTATTTTGACTCATAACTTCACAACGGATGCTTTCCAAGAAAATTATCTTGCATTTTAGAGTAAAACTCTCCCCTTTATACTAGTTGCAGGCAGTGGTTTGAATCCCAAAGCTTTGGTTGTAGTTTTACACACATTTGCAGTTTTTATCGCTTAAAAATGCTTCCCAGGGCCTGTTGTACACTTTTTTTATTTTGACTCATGACTTCACAAAGTATGCTTTCGAAGTAAATTCTCTTACATTTCAGAGTAAAACTCTGCCCTGCTATACTAGTTAGAGGCAGTGGTTTGAATCCCAAAGCTTTGGTTGCAGTTTTACATACATTTGCAGCTTTTATCGCTTAAAAATGCTTCCCAGCGCCTCCTGTACACTTTTTTTATTTTCACTCATAACTTCACAAAGGATGCTTTCCAAGTAAATTCTCTTTCAATTTTCAGTAAAACTCTCCCCTTTATACTAGTTACAGGCAGTGGTTTGAATCCCAAAGCTTTGGTTGGCGTTTTACACACATTTGCTTTTTTTATTGCTTAAAAATGCGTCCCAGCGCCTGCTGTACACTTTTTTTTATTGTAACTCTTAACTTCACAAAGGATGCTTTCCCAGTAAAGCCTCTTGCTTTTTTGAGAAGAACTCTCCCCTTTATATGAGTCACAGGCAGTGGTTTGAATCCCAAAGCTTTGGTTGAAGTTTTACACACATTTGCAGCTTTTATCGCTTAAAAATGCTTCCCAGCGCCTGCTGTGCACTTTTTTTATTTTGACTCATAACTTCAAAAAGGATGTTTTCCCAGTAAAGTCTCTTGCTTTTTAGAGTAAAACTCTCACCTTTATACTAGTTACAGGCAGTGGTTTGAATCCCAAAGCTTTGGTTGGAATTTTACACACATTTGCAGTTTTTATTGCTTAAAAATGCTTAACAGCTCTCTTTGCTGTACACCTTTTTTATTTTCACTCAAACCTTCACAAAGGATGCTTTCCAAGTAAATTCTCTTGCATTTGAGAGTCAAACTCTCCCCTTTATACAAGTTAGAGGCAGTGGTTTGAATCCCAATGCTTTGGTTGGAGTTTTACACACATTAGCAGCTTTTATCGCTTAAAAATGCTTCCCAGCGCCTGCTGGACACATTTTTTATTTTGACTCATAACGTCACAAAGGATGCTTTCCCAGTAAATGCTCTTGCATTTTAGAGTAAAACTCTCCCCTTTATACGAGTTACAGGCAGTGTTATGAATCACAAAGCTTTGGTTGGAGTTTTCCACACATTTGCTGTTTTTATTGCTTAAAAATGCTTAACAGCTCCCTCTGCTGTACACTTTTTTTATTGTAACTCATAACTTCACAAAGGATGCTTTCCCAGGAAAGTCTCTTGTTTTTTAGAGTAAAACTCTCCCCTTTATTCCAGTTACAGGCAGTGGTATGAATCCCAAAGCTTTGGTTGGAGTTTTCCACACATTTGCTGTTTTTATCGCTTAAAAATGCTTCCCAGCACCTCCTGTACACTTTTTTTATTTTCACTCATAACTTCACAAAGGATGCTTTCCAAGTAAATTCTCTTTCAATTTTGAGTAAAACTCTTCCCTTTATACTAGTTACAGGCAGTGGTTTGAATCCCAAAGCTTTGGTTGGCGTTTTACACACATTTGCAGTTTTTATCAATTCAAAATGCTTCCCAGCTCCCTCTGCTGTACACTTTTTTTATTTTCACTCATAACTTCACAAAGGATGCTTTCCAAGTAAATTCTCTTGCTTTTTATTGTATTACTCTCCCCTTTATACTAGTTACAGGCAGTGGTTTGAATCCCAAAGGTTTGGTAGGAGTTTTACACACATTTGCAGTTTTTATCACTTAAAAATGCTTCCCAGCGCCTTCTGTACACTTTTTTTATTTTGACTCATAACTTCACAAAGGATGCTTTCCCAGTAAATTCTCTTGCAGTTTAGAGTATAACTCTCCCCTTTATACTAGTTAGAGGCAATGGTTTGAATCCCAAAGCTTTGGTTGGAGTTTTACACACATTTGCATCTTTTATCGCTTAAAAATGCTTCCCAGCGACAGCTGTACACTTTTTTTATTTTGAGTCATAACTTCACAAAGGATGCTTTCCCAGTAAATTCTCTTGCAGTTTAGAGTATAACTCTCCCCTTTATACTAGTTAGAGGCAATGGTTTGAATCCCAAAGCTTTGGTTGGAGTTTTACACACATTTGCAGCTTTTATCGCTTAAAAATGCTTCCCAGCGACAGCTGTACACTTTTTTTATTTTGAGTCATAACTTCACAAAGGATGCTTTCCCAGTAAATTCTCTTGTATTTTAGAGTAAAACTCTCCCCTTTATATGAGTTACAGGCAGTGTTTTGAATCCCAAAGCTTTGGTTGGAGTTTTACACACATTTGTAGTTTTTATCGCTGAAAAATGCTTCCCAGCGCCTGCTTTATACTTTTTTTATTTTGACTCATAACTTCACAAAGGATGCTTTCCAAGTAAATTTTCTTGCATTTTAGAGTAAAACTCTCCGCTTTATACTAGTTACAGGCAGTGGTTTGAATCCCAAAGCTTTGGTTGGAGTTTTCACACATTTGCTGTTTTTGTTGCTTAAAAATGCTTAACAGCTCCCTCTGCTGTACACTTTTTTTTTTCACTCATAACTTCACAAAGGATGCTTTCCCAGTAAAGTCTTTTGCTTTTGAGAATAGAACTCTCCCCTTTATACTAGTTACAGGCAGTGGTTTGAATCCCAAAGCTTTGGTTGGAGTTTTACACACATTTGCAGTTTTTATTGCTTAAAAATGCTTCCCAGCTCCCTCTGCTGTACACTTTTTTTTATTGTAACTCATAACTTCACAAAGGATGCTTTCCCAGTAAAGTCTCTTGCATTTTAGAGTCAAACTTTCCCCTTTATAAAAGTGACAGGCAGTGATTTGAATCCCAAAGCTTTGGTTGGCGTTTTACATACATTTGCAGCTTTTATCGCTTAAAAATGCTTCCCAGCGCCTGCTGTTCACTTTTTTGATTTTGACTCATAACTTCAAAAAGGATGCTTTCCCAGTAAAGTCTCTTGCTTTTTAGAGTAGAACTCTCCCCTTTATATTTGTTACAGGCAGTGGTTTGATTCCTAAAGCTTTGGTTGAAGTTTTACACACATTTGCAGTTTTTATTGCTTAAAAATGCTTAACAGCTCCCTCTGCTGTACACGTTTTTTATTGTAAATCATAACTTCACATAGGATGCTTTCCCAGTAAAGTCTCTTGGTTTATAGTCTCGAACTCTCCCCTTTATACTAGTTTCAGGCAGTGGTTTGAAACCCAAAGGTTTGGTTTGGAGTTTTCCACACATTTGCAGTTTTTATTGCTTAAAAATGCTTAACAGCTCCCTCTGCTGTACACTTTTTTTATTGTAAATCATAACTTCACATAGGATGCTTTCCCAGTAAAGTCTCTTGCTTTATAGTCTAGGACTCTCCCCTTAAAACTAGTTACAGGCAGTGGTTTGAATCCCAAAGCTTTGGTTGGAGTTTTACACATATTTGCTGTTTTTATTGCTTAAAAATGCTTCCAAGCTCCCTCTGCTGTTCACTATTTTTATTGTAACTCATAACTTCACAAAGGATGCTTTACCGGCAAAGTCTCTTGCTTTTTAGAGAAGAACTTTCCCCTTTATACTAGTTACAGGCAGTGGTTTGAATCCCAAATCTTTGGTCAGAGTTTTACACACATTTGCAGTTTTTATCGCTTAAAAATGCTTCCCAGCGCCTGCTGTACACTTTCTTTATTTAAACTCATAACTTCACAAAGGATGCTTTCCAAGTAAATTCTCTTGTATTTTAGAGTAAAACTCTCCCCTTTATACGAGTTACAGGCAGTGGTTTGAATCCCAAAGCTTTGGTTGGGGTTTTACACACATTTGCAGTTTTTATCCCTTAAAAATGCTTCCCAGCGCCTGTTGTCCACTTTTTTAATTTTGACTCGTAACTTCACAAATGATGCTTTCCCAGTAAGTTCTCTTGCTTTTTAGAGTATAACTCTCCCATTTATACTAGTTAAAGGCAGTGGTTTGAATCCCAAAGCTTTGGTTGGAGTTTTACACACATTTGCAGTTTTTATCACTTAAAAATGCTTCCCAGCGCCTGCTGTACACTTTTTTTGATTTTGACTCATAACTTCACAAAGGATGCTTTCCCAGTAAAGTCAAAACCGGCCTACTACTGGAGCGAAAATGAATGCTTTGACGGTCGCCGCTTGGCACCACAACCTTTCAGAGATTTGAGGCAGACCTCCCCTGAAAGGTGGATTCACAACGATCGAGTGTGTCAAACGTCAGCCCACTAGCTCAAACTTAAGTGTTCAAACGGTCTGCAGAAATCACATAGGTCGTCATGTTACAATTTCGTCAATAAAGGCCTCCTCCTGGAGCGAAACTGAATGCTTTGACAGTCGCCTTTCAGCCCCACAACCGTCCAGAGACTTGGGGGAGACCTCCCCTGAAAGGTGGATTCACAACGATCAAGTGTGTCGAACATCAGCGCACTAGCTCAAACTTAAGGGTTCAAAAGTTCTGCCGAAATCACACAGGTCGTCATGTTACAATTTAGTCAATAAAGGCCTACGACTGGAGCAAAACGGAATGCTTTGACAGTCGCCGCTCGGCCCCACGACCATCCAGAGACTTGGCGGAGACCTCCCCTGAAAGGTGGATTCACAACGATCGATTGTGTCGAAAGTCAGCCCACGAGCTCAAACGTAAGTGTTCAAATGTTCTGCAGAAATCACATAGTTCATCATGTTATAATATAGTCAATAAAGGCCTACTACTGGAGCGAAACTGAATGCTTTGACAGTCGCTGCTCGGCCCCACGACCATCCAGAGACTTGGCGGAGACCTCCCCTGAAAGGTGGATTCACAACGATCGAGTGTGTCGAACGTCAGCCCGCTAGCTCAAACTTAAGGGTTAAAAAGTTCTGCCGAAATCACATAGGTCGTCATGTTACAATTTAGTCAATAAAGGCCTACGACTGGAGCAAAACGGAATGCTTTGACAGTCGCCGCTCGGCCCCACGACCATCCAGAGACTTGGCGGAGACCTCCCCTGAAAGGTGGATTCACATCGATCGATTGTCTCGAAAGTCAGCCCACTAGCTCAAACTTAAGTGTTCAAACGTTCTGCAGAAATCACATAGTTCGTCATGTTATAATATAGTCAATTACGGCCTACTACTGGAGCGAAACTGAATGCTTTGACAGTCGCTGCTCGGCCCCACGACCATCCAGAGACTTGGCGGAGACCTCCCCTGAAAGGTGGATTCACAACGATCGATTGTGTCGAAATTCAGCCCACGAGCTCAAACTTAAGTGTTCAAATGTTCTGCAGAAATCACATAGTTCATCATGTTATAATATAGTCAATAACGGCCTACTACTGGAGCTTAACTGAATGCTTTGACATTCGCTGCTCGGCCCCACGACCATCCAGAGACTTGGGGGAGACCTCCACTGAAAGGTGGATTCACAAGGATCGAGTGTGTCGAACGTCAGCCCACTAGCTCAAACTTAAGGGTTAAAAAGTTCTGCCAAAATCACATAGGTCGTCATGTTACAATATAGTCAATAACGGCCTACTACTGGAGCGAATTTGAATGCTTTGACCGTCGCCGCTTGGCACCACAACCGTTCAGAGATTTGAGGCAGACCTCCCCTGAAAGGTGGATTCACAACGATCGAGTGTGTCGAACGTCAGCCCGCTAGCTCAAACTTAAGGGTTAAAAAGTTCTGCCAAAATCACATAGGTCGTCATGTTACAATTTCGTCAATAAAGACCTCCTCCTGGAGCGAAACTGAATGCTTTGACGGTCGCCGCTCGGCCCCACAACCGTCCAGAGACTTGGGGGAGACCTCCCCTGAAAGGTGGATTCACAACGATCGAGTGTGTCGAACGTCAGCGCACTAGCTCAAACTTAAGGGTTCAAAAGTTCTGCCGAAATCACATAGGTCGTCATGTTACAATTTAGTCAATAAAGGCCTACGACTGGAGCAAAACGGAATGCTTTGACAGTCGCCGTTCGGCCCCACGACCATCCAGAGACTTGGGGGAGACCTCCCCTGACAGGTGGATTCACAACGATCGAGTGTGTCAATCCTCAGCCCACTAGCTCAAACTTAAGGGTTCAGAAGTTCTGCCGAAATCACATCGGTCGTCATGATACAATTCAGTCAATAAAGGGGGACTACTGGGGCAAAACGGAATGCTTTGACGCTCGCCTTTCAGCCGCACGACTTCCAAGAGGCTTGGAAGAGACCTCCCCTGACAGGTGGATTCACAACGATCGAGTGTGTTGAACTTCACCCCACTAGCTCAAACTATAGGGTTCAAAAGTTCTGCCGGAATCACATAGGTCGTCATGTTACAATTTCGTCAATAAAGAACTCCTCCTGGAGCGAAACTGAATGCTTTGACGGTCGCCGCTCGGCCCCACAACCGTCAGGAGACTTTGGGGATACCTCCCCTGAGAGGTGGATTCACAACAATCGAGTGTGTCGAACGTCAGCGCACTAGCTCAAACTTAAGGGTTCAAAGGCTCTGCCGAAATCACACAGGTCGTCATGTTACAATTTAGTCAATAAAGAACTCCTCCTGGAGCGAAACTGAATGCTTTGACGGTCGCCGCTCGGCCCCACAACCGTCCAGAGACTTGGGGGAGACCTTCCCTGAAAGGTGGATTCACAACGATCGAGTGTGTCGAACGTCAGCGCACTAGCTCAAACTTAAGGGTTCAAAGGCTCTGCCGAAATCACACAGGTCGTCATGTTACAATTTAGTCAATAAAGGCCTACGACTGGAGCAAAACGGAATGCTTTGACAGTCGCCGCTCGGCCCCACGATCATCCAGAGAATTGGCGGAGACCTCCCCTGAAAGGTGGATTCACAACGATCGATTGTGTCGAAAGTCAGCCCACGAGCTCAAACTTAAGTGTTCAAACGTTCTGCAGAAATCACATAGTTCGTCATGTTATAATATAGTCAATAACGGCCTACTACTGGAGCGAAACTGAATGCTTTGACGGTCGTCGCTCGGCCCCACAACCGTCCAGAGACTTGGGGGAGACCTCATAATTTCACAAAGGATGCTTTCCCAGGAAAGTCTCGTGCTTTTTAGAGTAGAACTCTCCCCTTTATACTAGTTAAAGGCAGTGGTTTGAATCCCAAAGCTTTGGTTGGAGTTTGACACACATTTGCAGCTTTTATTGCTGAAAAATGCTTCCCAGCGCCTGCTGTACACTTTTTTTATTTTGACTCATAACTTCACACAGGATGCTTTCCCAAACAATTCTCTTGTATTTTAGAGTAAAACTCTCCCGTTTATACTAGTTACGGGCAGTGGTTTGAATCACAAAGCTTTGGTTGGAGTTTTACACACATTTGCAGCTTTTATCGCTGAAAAATGCTTCCCAGCGCCTGCTGTACACTTTTTTTATTTTGACTCATAACTTCACAAAGGATGCTTTCCCAGTAAAGTCTCTTGCTTTTTCGAGCAGAACTCTCCCCTTTATACTAATTACAGGTAGTGGTTTGTATCCCAAAGCTTTGGTTTGAGTTTTACACACATTTGCAGTTTTTATCAATTCAAAATGCTTCCCAGCTCCCTCTGCTGTACACTTTTTTTATTTTCAATCATAACTTCACAAAGGATGCTTTCCAAGTAAATTCTCTTACATTTTAGAGTAAAACTCTCCCCTGTATACTAGTTAGAGGCAGTGGTTTGAATCCCAAAGCTTTGGTTGGAGTTTTACATACATTTTCAGCTTTTATCGCTTAAAAATGCTTCCCAGCGGCTGCTGTACACTTTTTTTATTTTGACTCATAACTTCACAAATAATGCTTTCCCAGTAAAGTATCTTGCTTTTTAGAGAATAACTCTCACCTTTATACTGGTTACAGGTAGTGGTTTGAATCCCAAAGCTTTGGTTTGAGTTTTACACACATTTGCAGTTTTTATCAATTCAAAATGCTTCCCAGCTCCCTCTGCTGTACACTTTTTTTATTTTCACTCATAACTTCACAAAGGATGCTTTCCAAGTAAATTCTCTTGCTTTTTATTGTATTACTCTCCCCTTTATACTAGTTACAGGCAGTGGTTTGAATCCCAAAGGTTTGGTTGGAGTTTTACACACATTTGCAGTTTTTATCACTTAAAAATGCTTCCCAGCGCCTTCTGTACACTTTTTTTATTTTGACTCATAACTTCACAAAGGATGCTTTCCCAGTAAATTCTCTTGCAGTTTAGAGTATAACTCTCCCCTTTATACTAGTTAGAGGCAATGGTTTGAATCCCAAAGCTTTGGTTGGAGTTTTCCACACATTTGCATCTTTTATCGCTTAAAAATGCTTCCCAGCGACAGCTGTACACTTTTTTTATTTTGAGTCATAACTTCACAAAGGATGCTTTCCCAGTAAATTCTCTTGTATTTTAGAGTAAAACTCTCCCCTTTATATGAGTTACAGGCAGTGTTTTGAATCCCAAAGCTTTGGTTGGAGTTTTACACACATTTGTAGTTTTTATCGCTGAAAAATGCTTCCCAGCGCCTGCTTTATACTTTTTTTATTTTGACTCATAACTTCACAAAGGATGCTTTCCAAGTAAATTTTCTTGCATTTTAGAGTAAAACTCTCCGCTTTATACTAGTTACAGGCAGTGGTTTGAATCCCAAAGCTTTGGTTGGAGTTTTCACACATTTGCTGTTTTTGTTGCTTAAAAATGCTTAACAGCTCCCTCTGCTGTAAACTTTTTTTTTTCACTCATAACTTCACAAAGGATGCTTTCCCAGTAAAGTCTTTTGCTTTTGAGAATAGAACTCTCCCCTTTATACTAGTTACAGGCAGTGGTTTGAATCCCAAAGCTTTGGTTGGAGTTTTACACACATTTGCAGTTTTTATTGCTTAAAAATGCTTCCCAGCTCCCTCTGCTGTACACTTTTTTTTATTGTAACTCATAACTTCACAAAGGATGCTTTCCCAGTAAAGTCTCTTGCATTTTAGAGTCAAACTTTCCCCTTTATAAAAGTGACAGGCAGTGATTTGAATCCCAAAGCTTTGGTTGGCGTTTTACACACATTTGCAGCTTTTATCGCTTAAAAATGCTTCCCAGCGCCTGCTGTTCACTTTTTTGATTTTGACTCATAACTTCACAAAGGATGCTTTCCCAGTAAAGTCTCTTGCTTTTTAGAGTAGAACTCTCCCCTTTATATTTGTTACAGGCAGTGGTTTGAATCCTAAAGCTTTGGTTGGAGTTTTCACAGATTTGCAGTTTTTATTGCTTAAAAATGCTTAACAGCTCCCTCTGCTGTACACGTTTTTTATTGTAAATCATAACTTCACATAGGATGCTTTCCCAGTAAAGTCTCTTGGTTTATAGTCTCGAACTCTCCCCTTTATACTAGTTTCAGGCAGTGGTTTGAAACCCAAAGGTTTGGTTTGGAGTTTTCCACACATTTGCAGTTTTTATTGCTTAAAAATGCTTAACAGCTCCCTCTGCTGTACACTTTTTTTATTGTAAATCATAACTTCACATAGGATGCTTTCCCAGTAAAGTCTCTTGCTTTATAGTCTAGGACTCTCCCCTTAAAACTAGTTACAGGCAGTGGTTTGAATCCCAAAGCTTTGGTTGGAGTTTTACACATATTTGCTGTTTTTATTGCTTAAAAATGCTTCCAAGCTCCCTCTGCTGTTCACTATTTTTATTGTAACTCATAACTTCACAAAGGATGCTTTACCGGCAAAGTCTCTTGCTTTTTAGAGAAGAACTTTCCCCTTTATACTAGTTACAGGCAGTGGTTTGAATCCCAAATCTTTGGTCAGAGTTTTACACACATTTGCAGTTTTTATCGCTTAAAAATGCTTCCCAGCGCCTGCAGTACACTTTCTTTATTTAAACTCATAACTTCACAAAGGATGCTTTCCAAGTAAATTATCTTGTATTTTAGAGTAAAACTCTCCCCTTTATACGAGTTACAGGCAGTGGTTTGAATCCCAAAGCTTTGGTTGGGGTTTTACACACATTTGCAGTTTTTATCCCTTAAAAATGCTTCCCAGCGCCTGTTGTCCACTTTTTTAATTTTGACTCGTAACTTCACAAATGATGCTTTCCCAGTAAGTTCTCTTGCTTTTTAGAGTATAACTCTCCCATTTATACTAGTTAAAGGCAGTGGTTTGAATCCCAAAGCTTTGGTTGGAGTTTTAAACACATTTGCAGTTTTTATCGCTTAAAAATGCTTCCCAGCTCCCTCTGCTGGACACTTTTTTTTATTGTAACTCATAACTTCACAAAGGATGCTTTCCCAGTAAAGTCTCTTGCATTTTAGAGTAGAACTCTCCCCTTTATACTAGTAACAGGCAGTGGTTTGAATCCCAAAGCTTTGGTTGGAGTTTTACACACATTTGCAGTTTTTATTGCTTAAAAATGCTTCCCAGCTCCCTCTGCTGTACACTTTTATTTAATGTAACTCATAACTTCACAAAGGATGCTTCCCCAGTAAATTATCTTGTTTTTTAGAGTAAAACTCTCCCCTTTATATGAGTTACAGGCAATGTTTTGAATCCCAAAGCTTTGGTTGGAGATTTACACACATTTACAGTTTTTATCGCTTAAAAATGCTTCCCAGCGCATGTTGTACACTTTTTTTTATTTTGATTCATAACTTCACAAATGGTGCTTTCCAAGTAAATTCTCTTGCATTTTAGAGTAAAACTCTCCCCTTTATACTAGTTACAGGCAGTGGTGTGAATCGCAAAGTTTTGGTTGGAGTTTTACACACATTTGCAGTTTTTATCGCTTAAAAATGCTTCCCAGCGCCTGCTGTACAATTTTTTTATTTTCACTCATAACTTCACAAAGGATGCTTTCCCAGTAAAGTATCTTGCTTTTTAGAGTAGAACTCACCCCTTTATACAAGTTACAGGCAGTGGTTTGAATCCCAAAGCTTTGGTTGGAGTTTTACACACATTTGCAGTTTTTATTGCTTAAAAATGCTTCCCAGCTCCCTCTGCTGTACACTTTTTTTATTTTCACTCATAATTTCACAAAGGATGCTTTCCCAGTAAAGTCTCTTGCTTTTTCAAGTAGAACTCTCCCCTTTATTCGAGTTAGAGGCAGTGGTTTGAATCCCAAAGCTTTGGTTGGAGTTTTACACACATTTGCTGTTTTTATCGCTTAAAAATGCTTCCCAGCGCCTGCTGTACACTTTCTTTATTTAAACTCATAACTTCACAAAGGATGCTTTCCAAGTAAATTATCTTGTATTTTAGAGTAAAACTCTCCCCTTTATACTAGTTACAGGCAGTGGTTTGAATCCCAAAGCTTTGGATGGGGTTTTACACACATTTGCAGTTTTTATCGCTTAAAAATGCTTCCCAGCGCCTGTTGTCCACTTTTTTTATTTTGACTCATAACTTCACAAAGGATGCTTTCCCAGTAAGTTCTCTTGCTTTTTAGAGTATAACTCTCCCATTTACACTAGTTAAAGGCAGTGGTTTGAATCCCAAAGCTTTGGTTGGAGTTTTACACACATTTGCAGTTTTTATCGCTTAAAAATGCTTCCCAGCTCCCTCTGCTGGACACTTTTTTTTATTTTCACTCATAACTTCACAAATGATGCTTTCCAAGTAAATTCTCTTGCATTTTAGAGTAAAACTCTCCCCTTTATACTAGTTACAGGCAGTGGTGTGAATCGCAAAGCTTTGGTTGGAGTTTTACACACATTTGCAGCTTTTATCGCTTAAAAATGCTTCCCAGCGCCTGCTGTTCAATTTTTTTATTTTGACTCATAACTTCACAAAGGATGCTTTCCCAGTATAGTCTCTTGCTTTTTAGAGTAGAACTCTCCCCTTTATACTAGTTACAGGCAGTGGTTTGAATCCCAAAGCTTTGGTTGGAGATTTACACACATTTGGAGTTTTTATTGCTTAAAAATGCTTCCCAGCTCCCTCTGCTGTACACGTTTATGTAATGTAACTCATAACTTCACAAAGGATGCTTTCCCAGTAAATTCTCTTGTTTTTTAGAGTAAAACTCTCCCCTTTATACGAGTTACAGGCAGTGTTTTGAATCCCAAAGCTTTGGTTGGAGTTTTACACACATTTACAGTTTTATTGGTTAAAAATGTTTCCCAGCTCCCTCTGCTGTACACTTTTTTATTGTAACTCATAAATTCACAAAGGATGCTTTCCCAGTAAAGTCTCTTGCATTTTAGAGGAAAACTCTCCCCTTTACACGAGTTACAGGCAGTGGTTTGAATCCCAAAGCGTTGGTTGGAGGTTTGCACACATTTGCTGTTTTTATTGCTTAAAAATGCTTCCCAGCGCCTGCTGTTCACCTTTTTGATTTTGACTCATAACTTCACAAAGGATGCTTTCCCAGTAAAGTCTCTTGCTTTTTAGAGTAGAACTCTCCCCTTTATACTTGTTACAGGCAGTGGTTTGAATCCTAAAGCTTTGGTTGAAGTTTTACACACATTTGCAGTTTTTATTGCTTAAAAATGCTTCCCAGCAACTGTTGTACACTTTGTTTTATTTTTTCTCATAACTTCACAAAGGATGCTTTCCCAGTAAAGTCTCTTGCTTTATAGTCTAGAACTCCCCCCTTTATACTAGTTACAGGAAGTGGTTTGAAACCCAAAGCTTTGGTTGGAGTTTTACACACATTTGCAGTTTTTATCGCTTAAAAATACTTCCCAGCGCTTGTTGTCCACTTTTTTTATTGTAACTCATAACTTCACAATGGATGCTTTCCCAGTAAATTCTCTTGCATTTTTGAGTAAAACTCTCCCCTTTATACGAGTTACAGGCAGTGCCGTGAATCCCAAAGCTTTGGTTGTAGTTTTACACACATTAGCAGCTTTTATCGCTTAAAAATGCTTCCCAGTGCCTGCTGTTCAATTTTTTTATTTTGACTCATAACTTCACAGAGGATGCTTTCCAAGTAAAGTCTCTTGCTTTTTAGAGTAGAACTCTCACCTTTATACGAGTTACAGGCAGTGGTTTGAATCCCAAAGCTTTGGTTGGAGTTTTACACACATTTGCAGTTTTTATTCCTTAAAAATGCTTCCCAGCTCCCTCTGCTTTACACTTTTTTATTGTAACTCAGAAATTCACAAAGGATGCTTTCCCAGTAAAGTCTCTTGCATTTTAGAGGAAAACTCTCCCCTTTACACAAGTTACAGACAGTGGTTTGAATCCCAAAGCGTTGGTTGGAGGTTTGCACACATTTGCTGTTTTTATTGCTTAAAAATGCTGAACAGCTCCCTCTGCTGTACACTTTTTTTTTCACTCATAACTTCACAAAGGATGCTTTCCCAGTAAAGTCTCTTGCTTTTTTGAGTAGAACTCTCCCCTTTATACTAGTTAGAGGCAGTGGTTTGAATCCCAAAGCTTTGGTTGGAGTTTTACACACATTTGCAGTTTTTATCGCTTCAAAATGCTTCCCAGCGCCTGCTGTACACTTCTTTTATTTTCACTCATAACTTCACAAAGGATGCTTTCCCAGTAAATTCTCTTGCTTTTTAGAGTAGAAATCTCCCCTTAAAACTAGTTACAGGCAGTGGTTTGAATCCCAAAGCTTTGGTTGGAGTTTTACACACATTTGCAGTTTTTATTGCTTAAAAATGCTTCCCAGCTCCCTCTGCTGTACACTTTTTTTATTTTCAATCATAACTTCACAAAGGATGCTTTCCCAGTAAAGTCTCTTGCTTTTTCGAGTAGAACTCTCCCCTTTATACTAGTTACAGGCAGTGGTGTGAATCCCAAAGCTTTGGTTGGAGTTTTACACACATTTGCAGCTTTTATCGCTTAAAAATGCTTCCCAGCGCCTGCTGTACACTTTTTTCATTTTCACTCATAACTTCACAAAGGAGGCTTTCCCAG
Organism: Phycodurus eques; assembly: GCF_024500275.1. Classification (NCBI taxonomy): domain Eukaryota; kingdom Metazoa; phylum Chordata; class Actinopteri; order Syngnathiformes; family Syngnathidae; genus Phycodurus; species Phycodurus eques. The sequence goes on along the minus strand of NW_026904122.1, from coordinate 104,333 downwards.
TAAAGTCTATTGCTTTTTAGAGTGAAACTCTCCCCTTTAGACTAGTTACGGGCAGTGGTTTGAATCCCAAAGCTTTGGTTGGAGTTTTACACACATTTGCAGTTTTTAGTGATTAAAAATGCTTCCCATCTCCCTCTGCTGTCCAATTTTTTTTATTGTAACTCATAACTTCACAAAGGATGCTTTCCCAGTAAAGTCTCTTGGATTTTAGAGGAAAACTCTCCCCTTTATACTAGTTACAGGCAGTGGTTTGAATCCCAAAACTTTGGTTGGAGTTTGACACACATTTGCAGCTTTTTTTGCTTAAAAATGCTTCCCAGCGCCTGCTGTACACTTTCTTTTATTGTAACTCATAACTTCACAAAGGATGCTTTCCCAGTAAATTCTCTTGCTTTTTAGAGTAGAACTCTCCCATTTATATTAGTTACAGGCAGTGGTTTGAATCCCAAAGCTTTGGTTGTAGTTTTACACACATTTGCAGTTTTTAATCGCTTAAAAATGCTTCACAGCGCCTGCTGTACACTTTTTTTATTTTGACTCATAACTTCACAAAGGATGCTTTCCAAGTAAATTCTCTTGCATTTGAGAGTAAAACTCTCCCCTTTATACTAGTTACAGGCAGTGGTTTGAATCCCAAAGCTTTGGTTGTAGTTTTACACACATTTGCAGTTTTTAATCGCTTAAAAATGCTTCCCAGCGCCTGTTGTCCACTTTTTTTATTGTAACTCATAACTTAACAAAGGATGCTTTCCCAGTAAATTATCTTGCTTTTTAGAGTAGAACTCTCCCCTTTATACGAGTTAGAGGCAGTGGTTTGAATCCCAAAGCTTTGGTTGGAGTTTTACACACATTTGCAGTTTTTATTGCTTCAAAATGCTTCCCAGCGCCTGCTGTCCACTTTTTTTATTTTGACTCATAACTTCACAAAGCATGCTTTCCAAGTAAATTCTCTTGCTTTTGAGAGTAAAACTCTCCCCTTTATATAAGTAACAGGCAGTGGTTTGAATCCCAAAGCTTTGGTTGGAGTTTTTCTCACATTTGCTGTTTTATTGCTTAAAAATGCTTCCCAGCGCGAGCTGTACACTTTTTTTTATTTTGACTCATAACTTCATAAAGGATGCTTTCCCAGTAAATTCTCTTCCTTTTTAGAGTAGAACTGTCCCCTTTAGATTAGTTGCAGGCAGTGGTTTGAATCCCAAACCTTTGGTTGGAGTTTTACACACATTTGCAGTTTTTTTTGCTTAAAAATGATTCCCAGCTCCCTCTGCTGTACACTTTTTGTATTGTGACTCATAACTTCACAAAGGATGCTTTCTCAGTAAATTCTCTTACTTTTTCGAGTAAAACTATCCCCTTTATACGAGTTACAGGCAGTGGTTTGAATCCCAAAGCTTTGGTTGGAGTTTGACACACATTTGCAGTTTTTATTGCTTGAAAATGTTTCCCAGCGCCTGCTGTACACTTTTTTTTATTGTAACTCATAACTTCAGAAAGGATGCTTTCCAAGTAAATTCTCTTGCATTTCAGAGTAAAACTCTCCCCTTTATACTTGTTACAGGCAGTGGTTTGAATCCAAAAGCTTTGGTTGTAGTTTTACACACATTTGCAGTTTTTATTGCTTAAAAATGCTTCCCAGCGCCTGCTGTACACTTTTTTTTTGTAACTTATTACTTCACAAAGGATGCTTTCCCAGTAAATTCTCTTGCTTTTTCGAGTAAAACTCTCCCCTTTATACTTGTTCCAGGCAGTGGTTTGAATCCCAAAGCTTTGGTTGGAGTTTTACACACATTTGCAGTTTTTAGTGATTAAAAATGCTTCCCAGCACCCTCTGCTGTCCACTTTTTTTTATTGCAACTCATAACTACACAAAGGATGCTTTCCCAGTAAAGTCTCTTGTTTTTTCAAGTATAACTCTCCCCGTTATACAAGTTACAGGCAGTGGTTTTGAATACCAAAGCTTTGGTTGGAGTTTTAAACACATTTGCAGTTTTTATTGCTTGAAAATTCTTCCCAGCGCCTGCTGTACTCTTTTTTTTATTGTAACTCATAACTTCACAAAGGATGCTTTTCCAGTAAATTCTCTTGCTTTTTCGAGTAAAACTCTCCACTTTCTACTCGTTACAGACAGTTGTTTGAATCCCAAAGCTTTGGTTGGAGGTTTACACACTTTTGCAGTTTTTATTGCTTAAAAATGCTTCCCAGCTCCCTCTGCTGTACACTTTTTTTATTTAGACTCATAACTTCACAAAGGATGCTTTCCCAGTAAATTATCTTGCTTTTTCGAGTAAAACTGTCCCCTTTAGATTAGTTGCAGACAGTGGTTTGAATCCCAAACCTTTGGTTGGAGTTTTACACACATTTGCAGTTTTTATTGCTTGAAAATGTTTCCCAGCGCCTGCTGTACACTTTTTTTTATTGTAACTCATAACTTCAGAAAGGATGCTTTCCAAGTAAATTCTCTTGCATTTCAGAGTAAAACTCTCCCCTTTATACTTGTTACAGGCAGTGGTTTGAATCCAAAAGCTTTGGTTGGAGTTTTACACACATTTGCAGTTTTTATTGCTTAAAAATGCTTCCCAGCGCCTGCTGTACACTTTTTTTTTGTAACTCATTACTTCACAAAGGATGCTTTCCCAGTAAATTCTCTTGCTTTTTCGAGTAAAACTCTCCCCTTTATACTTGTTCTAGGCAGTGGTTTGAATCCCAAAGCTTTGGTTGGAGTTTTACACACATTTGCAGTTTTTAGTGATTAAAAATGCTTCCCAGCACCCTCTGCTGTCCACTTTTTTTTATTGCAACTCATAACTACACAAAGGATGCTTTCCCAGTAAAGTCTCTTGTTTTTTCAAGTATAACTCTCCCCGTTATACAAGTTACAGGCAGTGGTTTTGAATACCAAAGCTTTGGTTTGACTTTTACACACATTTGCAGATTTTATCGCTTAAAAATGGTTCCCAGCGCCTGCTGTACACATATATTATTTTGACTCATCACTTAACAAAGGATGCTTTTCCAGTAAATTCTCTTGCTTTTACGAGTAAAATTGTCCCCTTTAGATTAGTTGCAGGCAGTGGTTTGAATCCCAAAGCTTTGGTTGGAGTTTTCCACACATTTGCAGTTTTTATTGCTTGAAAATGCTTCCCAGCGCCTGCTGTACACTTTTTTTATTGTAACTCATAACTTCACAAAGGATGCTTTTCCAGTAAATTCTCTTGCTTTTTCGAGTAAAACTGTCCACTTTATACTAGTTACAGACAGTTGTTTGAATCCCAAAGCTTTGGTTGGAGTTTTACACACATTTGCAGTTTTAATTGCTTAAAAATGCTTCCCAGCTCCCTCTGCTGTACATTTTTTTGATTTTGACTCATAACTTCACAAAGGATGCTTTCCCAGTAAATTATCTTGCTTTTTCGAGTAAAACTCTCCCCTTTATACTAGTTACAGGCAGTGGTTTGAATCCCAAAGCTTTGGTTGGAGGTTTACATACATTTGCAGTTTTTATTGCTTAAAAATGCTTCTCAGCTCCCTCTGCTGTACACTTTTTTTATTTTGACTCAAAACTTCACAAAGGATGCTTTCTCAGTAAAGTCTCTTGTTTTTTTCAAGTATAACTATCCCCGTTATACAAGTTACAGGCAGTGGTTTTGAATACCAAAGCTTTGGTTGGACTTTTACACACATTTGCAGCTTTTATCGCTTAAAAATGGTTCCCAGCGCCTGCTGTACACTTTTTTTTATTGTAACTCATAACTTCACAAAGGATGCTTTCCAAGTAAATTCTCGTGCATTTCAGAGTAAAATTCTCCCCTTTATACTTGTTACAGGCAGTGGTTTGAATCCAAAAGCTTTGGTTGGAGGTTTACACACATTTGCAGTTTTTAGTGATTAAAAATGCTTCACATCTCCCTCTGCTGTCCACTTTTTTTTTTATTGTAACTCATAACTTCACAAAGGATGCTTTTCCAGTAAATTCTCTTGCTTTTTAGAGTAAAACTGTCCCCTGTAGATTAGTTGCAGGTAGTGGTTTGAATCCCAAAGCTTTGGTTGGAGTTTTACACACATTTGCAGTTTTTATTGCTTGAAAATGCTTCCCAGCGCCTGCTGTACACTTTTTTTATTGTAACTCATAACTTCACAAAGGATGCTTTCCAAGTAAATTCTCTTGCTTTTCAGAGTAAAACTCTCACCTTTATACTTGTACAGGCAGTGGTTTGAATCCCAAAGCTTTGGTTGGAGTTTTACACACATTTGCAGTTTTTAGTGATTAAAAATGCTTCCCAGCTCCCTCTGCTGTCCACTTTTTTTTATTGTAACTCATAACTACACAAAGGATGCTTTCCCAGTAAAGTCTCTTGTTTTTTCAAGTATAACTCTCCCCGTTATACAAGTTACAGGCAGTGGTTTTGAATACCAAAGCTTTGGTTTGACTTTCACACACATTTGCAGATTTTATCGCTTAAAAATGGTTCCCAGCGCCTGCTGTACACTTTTTTTATTTTGACTCATAACTTCACAAAGGATGCTTTTCCATTAAATTCTCTTGCTTTTTAGAGTGAAACTGTCCCCTTTAGATTAGTTGCAGGCAGTGGTTTGAATCACAAAGCTTTGGTTGGAGTTTTACACACATTTGCAGTTTTTATTGCTTGAAAATTCTTCCCAGCGCCTGCTGTACACTTTTTTTTATTGTAACTCATAACTTCACAAAGGATGCTTTTCCAGTAAATTCTCTTGCTTTTTCGAGTAAAACTCTCCACTTTCTACTCGTTACAGACAGTTGTTTGAATCCCAAAGCTTTGGTTGGAGGTTTACACACTTTTGCAGTTTTTATTGCTTAAAAATGCTTCCCAGCTCCCTCTGCTGTACACTTTTTTTATTTAGACTCATAACTTCACAAAGGATGCTTTCCCAGTAAATTATCTTGCTTTTTCGAGTAAAACTATCCCCTTTATACGAGTTACAGGCAGTGGTTTGAATCCCAAAGCTTTGGTTGGAGTTTGACACACATTTGCAGTTTTTATTGCTTGAAAATGTTTCCCAGCGCCTGCTGTACACTTTTTTTTATTGTAACTCATAACTTCAGAAAGGATGCTTTCCAAGTAAATTCTCTTGCATTTCAGAGTAAAACTCTCCCCTTTATACTTGTTACAGGCAGTGGTTTGAATCCAAAAGCTTTGGTTGTAGTTTTACACACATTTGCAGTTTTTATTGCTTAAAAATGCTTCCCAGCGCCTGCTGTACACTTTTTTTTTGTAACTTATTACTTCACAAAGGATGCTTTCCCAGTAAATTCTCTTGCTTTTTCGAGTAAAACTCTCCCCTTTATACTTGTTCCAGGCAGTGGTTTGAATCCCAAAGCTTTGGTTGGAGTTTTACACACATTTGCAGTTTTTAGTGATTAAAAATGCTTCCCAGCACCCTCTGCTGTCCACTTTTTTTTATTGCAACTCATAACTACACAAAGGATGCTTTCCCAGTAAAGTCTCTTGTTTTTTCAAGTATAACTCTCCCCGTTATACAAGTTACAGGCAGTGGTTTTGAATACCAAAGCTTTGGTTGGAGTTTTACACACATTTGCAGTTTTTATTGCTTGAAAATTCTTCCCAGCGCCTGCTGTACTCTTTTTTTTATTGTAACTCATAACTTCACAAAGGATGCTTTTCCAGTAAATTCTCTTGCTTTTTCGAGTAAAACTCTCCACTTTCTACTCGTTACAGACAGTTGTTTGAATCCCAAAGCTTTGGTTGGAGGTTTACACACTTTTGCAGTTTTTATTGCTTAAAAATGCTTCCCAGCTCCCTCTGCTGTACACTTTTTTTATTTAGACTCATAACTTCACAAAGGATGCTTTCCCAGTAAATTATCTTGCTTTTTCGAGTAAAACTGTCCCCTTTAGATTAGTTGCAGACAGTGGTTTGAATCCCAAACCTTTGGTTGGAGTTTTACACACATTTGCAGTTTTTATTGCTTGAAAATGTTTCCCAGCGCCTGCTGTACACTTTTTTTTATTGTAACTCATAACTTCAGAAAGGATGCTTTCCAAGTAAATTCTCTTGCATTTCAGAGTAAAACTCTCCCCTTTATACTTGTTACAGGCAGTGGTTTGAATCCAAAAGCTTTGGTTGGAGTTTTACACACATTTGCAGTTTTTATTGCTTAAAAATGCTTCCCAGCGCCTGCTGTACACTTTTTTTTTGTAACTCATTACTTCACAAAGGATGCTTTCCCAGTAAATTCTCTTGCATTTGAGAGTAAAACTCTCCCCTTTATACTTGTTCTAGGCAGTGGTTTGAATCCCAAAGCTTTGGTTGGAGTTTTACACACATTTGCAGTTTTTAGTGATTAAAAATGCTTCCCAGCACCCTCTGCTGTCCACTTTTTTTTATTGCAACTCATAACTACACAAAGGATGCTTTCCCAGTAAAGTCTCTTGTTTTTTCAAGTATAACTCTCCCCGTTATACAAGTTACAGGCAGTGGTTTTGAATACCAAAGCTTTGGTTTGACTTTTACACACATTTGCAGATTTTATCGCTTAAAAATGGTTCCCAGCGCCTGCTGTACACATATATTATTTTGACTCATCACTTAACAAAGGATGCTTTTCCAGTAAATTCTCTTGCTTTTACGAGTAAAATTGTCCCCTTTAGATTAGTTGCAGGCAGTGGTTTGAATCCCAAAGCTTTGGTTGGAGTTTTACACACATTTTCAGTTTTTATTGCTTGAAAATGCTTCCCAACGCCTGCTGTACACTTTTTTTTATTTTGACTCATAACTTCACAAAGGATGCTTTCCCAGTAAATTATCTTGCTTTTTCGAGTAAAACTGTCCCCTTTAGATTAGTTGCAGGCAGTGGTTTGAATCCCAAAGCTTTGGTTTGAGTTTTACACACATTTGCAGTTTTTATTGCTTGAAAATGCTTCCCAGCGCCTGCTGTACACTTTTTTTTATTGTAACTCATAACTTCACAAAGGATGCTTTCCAAGTAAATTCTCTTGCATTTCAGAGTAAAATTCTCCCCTTTATACTAGTTACAGGCAGTGGTTTGAATCTCAAAGCTTTGGTTGGAGTTTTCCACACATTTGCAGCTTTTGTCGCTTCAAAATGCTTCCCAGCGCCTGCTGTACACTTTTTTTTATTTTGACTCATAACTTCACAAAGGATGCTTTCCCAGTAAAGTCTTTTGTTTTTAGAGTAGAACTCTCCCCTTTATATTAGTTGCAGGCAGTGGTTTGAATCACAAAGCTTTGGTAGCGGTTTCACACATTTGCAGTTTTTATTGCTTAAAAATGCTTCCCAGCTCCCTCTGCTGTACACTTTTTTTTATTGTAACTCATAACTTCACAAAGGATGCTTTCCAAGTAAATTCTCTTGCATTTCAGAGTAAAACTCTCCCCTTTATACTTGTTACAGGCAGTGGTTTGAATCCCAAAGCTTTGGTTGAAGTTTTACACAAGTTTGCTGTTTTTATTGCTTAAAAATGCTTCCCAGCTCCCTCTGCTGTACATTTTTTTTTTGTAACTCATAACTTCACAAACGATGCTTTCCCAGTAGATTCTTTTGCTTTTTTGAGTAAAACTCTCCCCAATATACAAGTGACAGGCTGTGGTTTGAATCCCAAAGCTTTGTTTGGAGTTTTTCACACATTTGCTGTTTTTTTGCTTAAAAATGCTTCCCAGCGCCATCTGTACACACTTTTTATTTTGACTCAGAACTTCACAAACGATGGTTTCCAAGTAAATTCTCTTGCATTTCAGAGTAAAACTCTCACCTTTATACTTGTTACAGGCAGTAGTTTGAATCCCAAAGCTTTGGTTGGAGTTTTACACACATTTGCCGTTTTCATTGCTTAAAAATGCTTCCCAACTCCCTCTGCTGTACACTTTTTTTATTGTAACTCAAAACTTCACAAAGGATGCTTTCCCAGTAAATTCTCTTGCTTTTTAGAGTAAAACTGTCCCCTTTAGATTAGTTGCAGGCAGTGGTTTGAATCCCAAAGCTTTGGTTGGAGTTTTACACACATTTGCAGTTTTTAGTAATTAAAAATGCTTCCCATCTCCGTCTGCTGTCCACTTTTTTTTATTGTAACTCATAATTTCACAAAGGATGCTTTCCCAGTAAATTCTCTTGCTTTTTAGAGTAAAACTGTCCCCTTTAGATTAGTTGCAGGCAGTGGTTTGAATTCCAAAGCTTTGGTTGGAGTTTACACACATTTGCAGTTTTTAGTGATTAAAAATGCTTCCCAGCGCCTGCTGTACACTTTTTTTATTGTAACTCATAACTTCACAAAGGATGCTTTCCCAGTAAATTCTCTTGCTTTTTCGAGGAAAACTCTCCCCTTTATACTAGTTACAGGCAGTGGTTTGAATCCCAAAGCTTTGGTTGGAGTTTTACACACATTTGCAGTTTTTATTGCTTAAAAATGCTTCCCAGCTCCTTCTGCTGTCCACTTTTTTTATTGTAACTCATAACTAAGAATGCTTTCCCAGTAAATTCTCTTGCATTTCAGAGTAAATCTCTCCCCTTTATACTAGTTACAGGCAGTGGTTTGAATCCCAAAGCTTTGGTTGGAGTTTTACACACATTTGCAGTTTTTATTGCTTAAAAATGCTTCCCAGCGCCTGCTGTACACTTTTTTTATTGTAACTCATAAATTCACAAAGGATGCTTTTCCAGTAAATTCTCTTGCTTTTTCGAGTAAAACTCTCCCCTTTATACTTGTTACAGGCAGTGGTTTGAATCCCAAAGCTTTGGTTGGAGTTGTACACACATTTGCAGTTTTCAGTGATTAAAAATGCTTCCCAGCTCCCTCTGCTGTCCACTTTTTTTTATTGTAACTCATAACTACACAAAGAATGCTTTCCCAGTAAAGTCTCTTGTTTTTTCAAGTATAACTCTCCCCGTTATACAAGTTACAGGCAGTGGTTTTGAATACCAAAGCTTTGGTTTGACTTTTACACACATTTGCAGATTTTATCGCTTACAAATGGTTCCCAGCGCCTGCTGTACACTTTTTTTATTTTGACTAATGACTTCACAAAGGATGCTTTTCCATTAAATTCTCTTGTTTTTTAGAGTGAAACTGTCCCCTTTAGATTAGTTGCAGGCAGTGGTTTGAATCCCAAAGCTTTGGTTGGAGTTTTACACACATTTGCAGTTTTTATTGCTTGAAAATGTTTCCCAGCGCCTGCTGTACACTTTTTTTTATTGTAACTCATAACTTCAGAAAGGATGCTTTCCAAGTAAATTCTCTTGCATTTCAGAGTAAAACTCTCCCCTTTATACTTGTTACAGGCAGTGGTTTGAATCCAAAAGCTTTGGTTGTAGTTTTACACACATTTGCAGTTTTTATTGCTTAAAAATGCTTCCCAGCGCCTGCTGTACACTTTTTTTTTTGTAACTTATTACTTCACAAAGGATGCTTTCCCAGTAAATTCTCTTGCTTTTTCGAGTAAAACTCTCCCCTTTATACTTGTTCCAGGCAGTGGTTTGAATCCCAAAGCTTTGGTTGGAGTTTTACACACATTTGCAGTTTTTAGTGATTAAAAATGCTTCCCAGCACCCTCTGCTGTCCACTTTTTTTTATTGCAACTCATAACTACACAAAGGATGCTTTCCCAGTAAAGTCTCTTGTTTTTTCAAGTATAACTCTCCCCGTTATACAAGTTACAGGCAGTGGTTTTGAATACCAAAGCTTTGGTTGGAGTTTTACACACATTTGCAGTTTTTATTGCTTGAAAATTCTTCCCAGCGCCTGCTGTACTCTTTTTTTTATTGTAACTCATAACTTCACAAAGGATGCTTTTCCAGTAAATTCTCTTGCTTTTTCGAGTAAAACTCTCCACTTTCTACTCGTTACAGACAGTTGTTTGAATCCCAAAGCTTTGGTTGGAGGTTTACACACTTTTGCAGTTTTTATTGCTTAAAAATGCTTCCCAGCTCCCTCTGCTGTACACTTTTTTTATTTAGACTCATAACTTCACAAAGGATGCTTTCCCAGTAAATTATCTTGCTTTTTCGAGTAAAACTGTCCCCTTTAGATTAGTTGCAGACAGTGGTTTGAATCCCAAACCTTTGGTTGGAGTTTTACACACATTTGCAGTTTTTATTGCTTGAAAATGTTTCCCAGCGCCTGCTGTACACTTTTTTTTATTGTAACTCATAACTTCAGAAAGGATGCTTTCCAAGTAAATTCTCTTGCATTTCAGAGTAAAACTCTCCCCTTTATACTTGTTACAGGCAGTGGTTTGAATCCAAAAGCTTTGGTTGGAGTTTTACACACATTTGCAGTTTTTATTGCTTAAAAATGCTTCCCAGCGCCTGCTGTACACTTTTTTTTTGTAACTCATTACTTCACAAAGGATGCTTTCCCAGTAAATTCTCTTGCATTTGAGAGTAAAACTCTCCCCTTTATACTTGTTCTAGGCAGTGGTTTGAATCCCAAAGCTTTGGTTGGAGTTTTACACACATTTGCAGTTTTTAGTGATTAAAAATGCTTCCCAGCACCCTCTGCTGTCCACTTTTTTTTATTGCAACTCATAACTACACAAAGGATGCTTTCCCAGTAAAGTCTCTTGTTTTTTCAAGTATAACTCTCCCCGTTATACAAGTTACAGGCAGTGGTTTTGAATACCAAAGCTTTGGTTTGACTTTTACACACATTTGCAGATTTTATCGCTTAAAAATGGTTCCCAGCGCCTGCTGTACACATATATTATTTTGACTCATCACTTAACAAAGGATGCTTTTCCAGTAAATTCTCTTGCTTTTACGAGTAAAATTGTCCCCTTTAGATTAGTTGCAGGCAGTGGTTTGAATCCCAAAGCTTTGGTTGGAGTTTTACACACATTTTCAGTTTTTATTGCTTGAAAATGCTTCCCAACGCCTGCTGTACACTTTTTTTATTTTGACTCATAACTTCACAAAGGATGCTTTCCCAGTAAATTATCTTGCTTTTTCGAGTAAAACTGTCCCCTTTAGATTAGTTGCAGGCAGTGGTTTGAATCCCAAAGCTTTGGTTTGAGTTTTACACACATTTGCAGTTTTTATTGCTTGAAAATGCTTCCCAGCGCCTGCTGTACACTTTTTTTTATTGTAACTCATAACTTCACAAAGGATGCTTTCCAAGTAAATTCTCTTGCATTTCAGAGTAAAATTCTCCCCTTTATACTAGTTACAGGCAGTGGTTTGAATCTCAAAGCTTTGGTTGGAGTTTTCCACACATTTGCAGCTTTTGTCGCTTCAAAATGCTTCCCAGCGCCTGCTGTACACTTTTTTTTATTTTGACTCATAACTTCACAAAGGATGCTTTCCCAGTAAAGTCTTTTGTTTTTAGAGTAGAACTCTCCCCTTTATATTAGTTGCAGGCAGTGGTTTGAATCACAAAGCTTTGGTAGCGGTTTCACACATTTGCAGTTTTTATTGCTTAAAAATGCTTCCCAGCTCCCTCTGCTGTACACTTTTTTTTATTGTAACTCATAACTTCACAAAGGATGCTTTCCAAGTAAATTCTCTTGCATTTCAGAGTAAAACTCTCCCCTTTATACTTGTTACAGGCAGTGGTTTGAATCCCAAAGCTTTGGTTGAAGTTTTACACAAGTTTGCTGTTTTTATTGCTTAAAAATGCTTCCCAGCTCCCTCTGCTGTACATTTTTTTTTTGTAACTCATAACTTCACAAACGATGCTTTCCCAGTAGATTCTTTTGCTTTTTTGAGTAAAACTCTCCCCAATATACAAGTGACAGGCTGTGGTTTGAATCCCAAAGCTTTGTTTGGAGTTTTTCACACATTTGCTGTTTTTTTGCTTAAAAATGCTTCCCAGCGCCATCTGTACACACTTTTTATTTTGACTCAGAACTTCACAAACGATGGTTTCCAAGTAAATTCTCTTGCATTTCAGAGTAAAACTCTCACCTTTATACTTGTTACAGGCAGTAGTTTGAATCCCAAAGCTTTGGTTGGAGTTTTACACACATTTGCCGTTTTCATTGCTTAAAAATGCTTCCCAACTCCCTCTGCTGTACACTTTTTTTATTGTAACTCAAAACTTCACAAAGGATGCTTTCCCAGTAAATTCTCTTGCTTTTTAGAGTAAAACTGTCCCCTTTAGATTAGTTGCAGGCAGTGGTTTGAATCCCAAAGCTTTGGTTGGAGTTTTACACACATTTGCAGTTTTTAGTAATTAAAAATGCTTCCCATCTCCGTCTGCTGTCCACTTTTTTTTATTGTAACTCATAATTTCACAAAGGATGCTTTCCCAGTAAATTCTCTTGCTTTTTAGAGTAAAACTGTCCCCTTTAGATTAGTTGCAGGCAGTGGTTTGAATTCCAAAGCTTTGGTTGGAGTTTACACACATTTGCAGTTTTTAGTGATTAAAAATGCTTCCCAGCGCCTGCTGTACACTTTTTTTATTGTAACTCATAACTTCACAAAGGATGCTTTCCCAGTAAATTCTCTTGCTTTTTCGAGGAAAACTCTCCCCTTTATACTAGTTACAGGCAGTGGTTTGAATCCCAAAGCTTTGGTTGGAGTTTTACACACATTTGCAGTTTTTATTGCTTAAAAATGCTTCCCAGCTCCTTCTGCTGTCCACTTTTTTTATTGTAACTCATAACTAAGAATGCTTTCCCAGTAAATTCTCTTGCATTTCAGAGTAAATCTCTCCCCTTTATACTAGTTACAGGCAGTGGTTTGAATCCCAAAGCTTTGGTTGGAGTTTTACACACATTTGCAGTTTTTATTGCTTAAAAATGCTTCCCAGCGCCTGCTGTACACTTTTTTTATTGTAACTCATAAATTCACAAAGGATGCTTTTCCAGTAAATTCTCTTGCTTTTTCGAGTAAAACTCTCCCCTTTATACTTGTTACAGGCAGTGGTTTGAATCCCAAAGCTTTGGTTGGAGTTGTACACACATTTGCAGTTTTCAGTGATTAAAAATGCTTCCCAGCTCCCTCTGCTGTCCACTTTTTTTTATTGTAACTCATAACTACACAAAGAATGCTTTCCCAGTAAAGTCTCTTGTTTTTTCAAGTATAACTCTCCCCGTTATACAAGTTACAGGCAGTGGTTTTGAATACCAAAGCTTTGGTTTGACTTTTACACACATTTGCAGATTTTATCGCTTACAAATGGTTCCCAGCGCCTGCTGTACACTTTTTTTATTTTGACTAATGACTTCACAAAGGATGCTTTTCCATTAAATTCTCTTGTTTTTTAGAGTGAAACTGTCCCCTTTAGATTAGTTGCAGGCAGTGGTTTGAATCCCAAAGCTTTGGTTGGAGTTTTACACACATTTGCAGTTTTTATTGCTTGAAAATGCTTCCCAGCGCCTGCTGTACACTTTTTTTTATTGTAACTCATAACTTCACAAAGGATGCTTTCCAAGCAAATTCTTTTGCATTTCAGAGTAAAACTCTCCCCTTTATAATAGTTACAGGCAGTGGTTTGAATCCCAAAGCTTTGGTTGGAGGTTTACACACATTTGCAGTTTTTATTGCTTAAAAATGGTTCCTAGCGCCTGCTATACACTTTTTTTATTTTGACTCTTAACTTTACAAATGATGCTTTTCCAGTAAATTCTCTTGCTTTTTAGAGTAAAACTGTCCCCTTTAAATCAGTTGCAGGCAGTGGTTTGAATTCGAAAGCTTTGGTTGGAGTTTACACACATTTGCAGTTTTTAGTGATTAAAAATGCTTCCCAGCGCCTGCTGTACACTTTTTTTATTGTAACTCATAACTTCACAAAGGATGCTTTCCCAGTAAATTCTCTTGCTTTTTCGAGGAAAACTCTCCCCTTTATACTAGTTACAGGCAGTGGTTTGAATCCCAAAGCTTTGTTTGGAGTTTTACACACATTTGCAGTTTTTATTGCTTAAAAATGCTTCCCAGCTCCCTCTGCTTTACACTTTTTTTATTTTGACTCAAAACTTCACAAAGGATGCTTTCTCAGTAAAGTCTCTTGTTTTTTTCAAGTATAACTATCCCCGTTATACAAGTTACAGGCAGTGGTTTTGAATACCAAAGCTTTGGTTGGACTTTTACACACATTTGAAGCTTTTATCGCTTAAAAATGGTTCCCAGCGCCTGCTGTACACATATATTATTTTGACTCATCACTTAACAAAGGATGCTTTTCCAGTAAATTCTCTTGCTTTTACGAGTAAAACTGTCCCCTTTAGATTAGTTGCAGGCAGTGGTTTGAATCCCAAAGCTTTGGTTGGAGTTTTACACACATTTGCAGTTTTTATTGCTTGAAAATGCTTCCCAGCGCCTGCTGTACACTTTTTTTATTGTAACTCATAACTTCACAAAGGATGCTTTTCCAGTAAATTCTCTTGCTTTTTCGAGTAAAACTCTCCACTTTATACTAGTTACAGACAGTTGTTTGAATCCCAAAGCTTTGGTTGGAGTTTTACACACATTTGCAGTTTTAATTGCTTAAAAATGCTTCCCAGCTCCCTCTGCTGTACACTTTTTTGATTTTGACTCATAACTTCACAAAGGATGCTTTCCCAGTAAATTATCTTGCTTTTTCGAGTAAAACTCTCCCCTTTATACTAGTTACAGGCAGTGGTTTGAATCCCAAAGCTTTGGTTGGAGGTTTACATACATTTGCAGTTTTTATTGCTTAAAAATGCTTCCCAGCTCCCTCTGCTGTACACTTTTTTTATTTTGACTCAAAACTTCACAAAGGATGCTTTCTCAGTAAAGTCTCTTGTTTTTTTCAAGTATAACTATCCCCGTTATACAAGTTACAGGCAGTGGTTTTGAATACCAAAGCTTTGGTTGGACTTTTACATACATTTGCAGCTTTTATCGCTTAAAAATGGTTCCCAGCGCCTGCTATACACTTTTTTTTATTGTAACTCATAACTTCACAAAGGATGCTTTCCAAGTAAATTCTCGTGCATTTCAGAGTAAAATTATCCCCTTTATACTTGTTACAGGCAGTGGTTTGAATCCAAAAGCTTTGGTTGGAGGTTTACACACATTTGCAGTTTTTAGTGATTAAAAATGCTTCACATCTCCCTCTGCTGTCCACTTTTTTTTATTTTGACTCATAACTTCACAAAGGATGCTTTCCCAGTAAATTATCTTGCTTTTTCGAGTAAAACTGTCCCCTTTAGATTAGTTGCAGGCAGTGGTTTGAATCCCAAAGCTTTGGTTTGAGTTTTACACACATTTGCAGTTTTTATTGCTTGAAAATGCTTCCCAGCGCCTGCTGTACACTTTTTTTTATTGTAACTCATAACTTCACAAAGGATGCTTTCCAAGTAAATTCTCTTGCATTTCAGAGTAAAATTCTCCCCTTTATACTAGTTACAGGCAGTGGTTTGAATCTCAAAGCTTTGGTTGGAGTTTTCCACACATTTGCAGCTTTTGTCGCTTCAAAATGCTTCCCAGCGCCTGCTGTACACTTTTTTTTATTTTGACTCATAACTTCACAAAGGATGCTTTCCCAGTAAAGTCTTTTGTTTTTAGAGTAGAACTCTCCCCTTTATATTAGTTGCAGGCAGTGGTTTGAATCACAAAGCTTTGGTAGCGGTTTCACACATTTGCAGTTTTTATTGCTTAAAAATGCTTCCCAGCTCCCTCTGCTGTACACTTTTTTTTATTGTAACTCATAACTTCACAAAGGATGCTTTCCAAGTAAATTCTCTTGCATTTCAGAGTAAAACTCTCCCCTTTATACTTGTTACAGGCAGTGGTTTGAATCCCAAAGCTTTGGTTGAAGTTTTACACAAGTTTGCTGTTTTTATTGCTTAAAAATGCTTCCCAGCTCCCTCTGCTGTACATTTTTTTTTTGTAACTCATAACTTCACAAACGATGCTTTCCCAGTAGATTCTTTTGCTTTTTTGAGTAAAACTCTCCCCAATATACAAGTGACAGGCTGTGGTTTGAATCCCAAAGCTTTGTTTGGAGTTTTTCACACATTTGCTGGTTTTTTGCTTAAAAATGCTTCCCAGCGCCATCTGTACACACTTTTTATTTTGACTCAGAACTTCACAAACGATGGTTTCCAAGTAAATTCTCTTGCATTTCAGAGTAAAACTCTCACCTTTATACTTGTTACAGGCAGTAGTTTGAATCCCAAAGCTTTGGTTGGAGTTTTACACACATTTGCCGTTTTCATTGCTTAAAAATGCTTCCCAACTCCCTCTGCTGTACACTTTTTTTATTGTAACTCAAAACTTCACAAAGGATGCTTTCCCAGTAAATTCTCTTGCTTTTTAGAGTAAAACTGTCCCCTTTAGATTAGTTGCAGGCAGTGGTTTGAATTCCAAAGCTTTGGTTGGAGTTTACACACATTTGCAGTTTTTAGTGATTAAAAATGCTTCCCAGCGCCTGCTGTACACTTTTTTTATTGTAACTCATAACTTCACAAAGGATGCTTTCCCAGTAAATTCTCTTGCTTTTTCGAGGAAAACTCTCCCCTTTATACTAGTTACAGGCAGTGGTTTGAATCCCAAAGCTTTGGTTGGAGTTTTACACACATTTGCAGTTTTTATTGCTTAAAAATGCTTCCCAGCTCCTTCTGCTGTCCACTTTTTTTATTGTAACTCATAACTAAGGATGCTTTCCCAGTAAATTCTCTTGCATTTCAGAGTAAATCTCTCCCCTTTATACTAGTTACAGGCAGTGGTTTGAATCCCAAAGCTTTGGTTGGAGTTTTACACACATTTGCAGTTTTTATTGCTTAAAAATGCTTCCCAGCGCCTGCTGTACACTTTTTTTATTGTAACTCATAAATTCACAAAGGATGCTTTTCCAGTAAATTCTCTTGCTTTTTCGAGTAAAACTCTCCCCTTTATACTTGTTACAGGCAGTGGTTTGAATCCCAAAGCTTTGGTTGGAGTTGTACACACATTTGCAGTTTTCAGTGATTAAAAATGCTTCCCAGCTCCCTCTGCTGTCCACTTTTTTTTATTGTAACTCATAACTACACAAAGAATGCTTTCCCAGTAAAGTCTCTTGTTTTTTCAAGTATAACTCTCCCCGTTATACAAGTTACAGGCAGTGGTTTTGAATACCAAAGCTTTGGTTTGACTTTTACACACATTTGCAGATTTTATCGCTTACAAATGGTTCCCAGCGCCTGCTGTACACTTTTTTTATTTTGACTAATGACTTCACAAAGGATGCTTTTCCATTAAATTCTCTTGTTTTTTAGAGTGAAACTGTCCCCTTTAGATTAGTTGCAGGCAGTGGTTTGAATCCCAAAGCTTTGGTTGGAGTTTTACACACATTTGCAGTTTTTATTGCTTGAAAATGCTTCCCAGCGCCTGCTGTACACTTTTTTTTATTGTAACTCATAACTTCACAAAGGATGCTTTCCAAGCAAATTCTTTTGCATTTCAGAGTAAAACTCTCCACTTTATACTAGTTACAGACAGTTGTTTGAATCCCAAAGCTTTGGTTGGAGTTTTACACACATTTGCAGTTTTAATTGCTTAAAAATGCTTCCCAGCTCCCTCTGCTGTACACTTTTTTGATTTTGACTCATAACTTCACAAAGGATGCTTTCCCAGTAAATTATCTTGCTTTTTCGAGTAAAACTCTCCCCTTTATACTAGTTACAGGCAGTGGTTTGAATCCCAAAGCTTTGGTTGGAGGTTTACATACATTTGCAGTTTTTATTGCTTAAAAATGCTTCCCAGCTCCCTCTGCTGTACACTTTTTTTATTTTGACTCAAAACTTCACAAAGGATGCTTTCTCAGTAAAGTCTCTTGTTTTTTTCAAGTATAACTATCCCCGTTATACAAGTTACAGGCAGTGGTTTTGAATACCAAAGCTTTGGTTGGACTTTTACATACATTTGCAGCTTTTATCGCTTAAAAATGGTTCCCAGCGCCTGCTATACACTTTTTTTTATTGTAACTCATAACTTCACAAAGGATGCTTTCCAAGTAAATTCTCGTGCATTTCAGAGTAAAATTATCCCCTTTATACTTGTTACAGGCAGTGGTTTGAATCCAAAAGCTTTGGTTGGAGGTTTACACACATTTGCAGTTTTTAGTGATTAAAAATGCTTCACATCTCCCTCTGCTGTCCACTTTTTTTTATTTTGACTCATAACTTCACAAAGGATGCTTTCCCAGTAAATTATCTTGCTTTTTCGAGTAAAACTGTCCCCTTTAGATTAGTTGCAGGCAGTGGTTTGAATCCCAAAGCTTTGGTTTGAGTTTTACACACATTTGCAGTTTTTATTGCTTGAAAATGCTTCCCAGCGCCTGCTGTACACTTTTTTTTATTGTAACTCATAACTTCACAAAGGATGCTTTCCAAGTAAATTCTCTTGCATTTCAGAGTAAAATTCTCCCCTTTATACTAGTTACAGGCAGTGGTTTGAATCTCAAAGCTTTGGTTGGAGTTTTCCACACATTTGCAGCTTTTGTCGCTTCAAAATGCTTCCCAGCGCCTGCTGTACACTTTTTTTTATTTTGACTCATAACTTCACAAAGGATGCTTTCCCAGTAAAGTCTTTTGTTTTTAGAGTAGAACTCTCCCCTTTATATTAGTTGCAGGCAGTGGTTTGAATCACAAAGCTTTGGTAGCGGTTTCACACATTTGCAGTTTTTATTGCTTAAAAATGCTTCCCAGCTCCCTCTGCTGTACACTTTTTTTTATTGTAACTCATAACTTCACAAAGGATGCTTTCCAAGTAAATTCTCTTGCATTTCAGAGTAAAACTCTCCCCTTTATACTTGTTACAGGCAGTGGTTTGAATCCCAAAGCTTTGGTTGAAGTTTTACACAAGTTTGCTGTTTTTATTGCTTAAAAATGCTTCCCAGCTCCCTCTGCTGTACATTTTTTTTTTGTAACTCATAACTTCACAAACGATGCTTTCCCAGTAGATTCTTTTGCTTTTTTGAGTAAAACTCTCCCCAATATACAAGTGACAGGCTGTGGTTTGAATCCCAAAGCTTTGTTTGGAGTTTTTCACACATTTGCTTTTTTTTTGCTTAAAAATGCTTCCCAGCGCCATCTGTACACACTTTTTATTTTGACTCAGAACTTCACAAACGATGGTTTCCAAGTAAATTCTCTTGCATTTCAGAGTAAAACTCTCACCTTTATACTTGTTACAGGCAGTAGTTTGAATCCCAAAGCTTTGGTTGGAGTTTTACACACATTTGCCGTTTTCATTGCTTAAAAATGCTTCCCAACTCCCTCTGCTGTACACTTTTTTTATTGTAACTCAAAACTTCACAAAGGATGCTTTCCCAGTAAATTCTCTTGCTTTTTAGAGTAAAACTGTCCCCTTTAGATTAGTTGCAGGCAGTGGTTTGAATTCCAAAGCTTTGGTTGGAGTTTACACACATTTGCAGTTTTTAGTGATTAAAAATGCTTCCCAGCGCCTGCTGTACACTTTTTTTATTGTAACTCATAACTTCACAAAGGATGCTTTCCCAGTAAATTCTCTTGCTTTTTCGAGGAAAACTCTCCCCTTTATACTAGTTACAGGCAGTGGTTTGAATCCCAAAGCTTTGGTTGGAGTTTTACACACATTTGCAGTTTTTATTGCTTAAAAATGCTTCCCAGCTCCTTCTGCTGTCCACTTTTTTTATTGTAACTCATAACTAAGAATGCTTTCCCAGTAAATTCTCTTGCATTTCAGAGTAAATCTCTCCCCTTTATACTAGTTACAGGCAGTGGTTTGAATCCCAAAGCTTTGGTTGGAGTTTTACACACATTTGCAGTTTTTATTGCTTAAAAATGCTTCCCAGCGCCTGCTGTACACTTTTTTTATTGTAACTCATAAATTCACAAAGGATGCTTTTCCAGTAAATTCTCTTGCTTTTTCGAGTAAAACTCTCCCCTTTATACTTGTTACAGGCAGTGGTTTGAATCCCAAAGCTTTGGTTGGAGTTGTACACACATTTGCAGTTTTCAGTGATTAAAAATGCTTCCCAGCTCCCTCTGCTGTCCACTTTTTTTTATTGTAACTCATAACTACACAAAGAATGCTTTCCCAGTAAAGTCTCTTGTTTTTTCAAGTATAACTCTCCCCGTTATACAAGTTACAGGCAGTGGTTTTGAATACCAAAGCTTTGGTTTGACTTTTACACACATTTGCAGATTTTATCGCTTACAAATGGTTCCCAGCGCCTGCTGTACACTTTTTTTATTTTGACTAATGACTTCACAAAGGATGCTTTTCCATTAAATTCTCTTGTTTTTTAGAGTGAAACTGTCCCCTTTAGATTAGTTGCAGGCAGTGGTTTGAATCCCAAAGCTTTGGTTGGAGTTTTACACACATTTGCAGTTTTTATTGCTTGAAAATGCTTCCCAGCGCCTGCTGTACACTTTTTTTTATTGTAACTCATAACTTCACAAAGGATGCTTTCCAAGCAAATTCTTTTGCATTTCAGAGTAAAACTCTCCCCTTTATAATAGTTACAGGCAGTGGTTTGAATCCCAAAGCTTTGGTTGGAGGTTTACACACATTTGCAGTTTTTATTGCTTAAAAATGGTTCCTAGCGCCTGCTATACACTTTTTTTATTTTGACTCTTAACTTTACAAATGATGCTTTTCCAGTAAATTCTCTTGCTTTTTAGAGTAAAACTGTCCCCTTTAAATCAGTTGCAGGCAGTGGTTTGAATTCGAAAGCTTTGGTTGGAGTTTACACACATTTGCAGTTTTTAGTGATTAAAAATGCTTCCCAGCGCCTGCTGTACACTTTTTTTATTGTAACTCATAACTTCACAAAGGATGCTTTCCCAGTAAATTCTCTTGCTTTTTCGAGGAAAACTCTCCCCTTTATACTAGTTACAGGCAGTGGTTTGAATCCCAAAGCTTTGTTTGGAGTTTTACACACATTTGCAGTTTTTATTGCTTAAAAATGCTTCCCAGCTCCCTCTGCTTTACACTTTTTTTATTTTGACTCAAAACTTCACAAAGGATGCTTTCTCAGTAAAGTCTCTTGTTTTTTTCAAGTATAACTATCCCCGTTATACAAGTTACAGGCAGTGGTTTTGAATACCAAAGCTTTGGTTGGACTTTTACACACATTTGAAGCTTTTATCGCTTAAAAATGGTTCCCAGCGCCTGCTGTACACATATATTATTTTGACTCATCACTTAACAAAGGATGCTTTTCCAGTAAATTCTCTTGCTTTTACGAGTAAAACTGTCCCCTTTAGATTAGTTGCAGGCAGTGGTTTGAATCCCAAAGCTTTGGTTGGAGTTTTACACACATTTGCAGTTTTTATTGCTTGAAAATGCTTCCCAGCGCCTGCTGTACACTTTTTTTATTGTAACTCATAACTTCACAAAGGATGCTTTTCCAGTAAATTCTCTTGCTTTTTCGAGTAAAACTCTCCACTTTATACTAGTTACAGACAGTTGTTTGAATCCCAAAGCTTTGGTTGGAGTTTTACACACATTTGCAGTTTTAATTGCTTAAAAATGCTTCCCAGCTCCCTCTGCTGTACACTTTTTTGATTTTGACTCATAACTTCACAAAGGATGCTTTCCCAGTAAATTATCTTGCTTTTTCGAGTAAAACTCTCCCCTTTATACTAGTTACAGGCAGTGGTTTGAATCCCAAAGCTTTGGTTGGAGGTTTACATACATTTGCAGTTTTTATTGCTTAAAAATGCTTCCCAGCTCCCTCTGCTGTACACTTTTTTTATTTTGACTCAAAACTTCACAAAGGATGCTTTCTCAGTAAAGTCTCTTGTTTTTTTCAAGTATAACTATCCCCGTTATACAAGTTACAGGCAGTGGTTTTGAATACCAAAGCTTTGGTTGGACTTTTACATACATTTGCAGCTTTTATCGCTTAAAAATGGTTCCCAGCGCCTGCTATACACTTTTTTTTATTGTAACTCATAACTTCACAAAGGATGCTTTCCAAGTAAATTCTCGTGCATTTCAGAGTAAAATTATCCCCTTTATACTTGTTACAGGCAGTGGTTTGAATCCAAAAGCTTTGGTTGGAGGTTTACACACATTTGCAGTTTTTAGTGATTAAAAATGCTTCACATCTCCCTCTGCTGTCCACTTTTTTTTTATTGTAACTCATAACTTCACAAAGGATGCTTTTCCAGTAAATTCTCTTGCTTTTTAGAGTAAAACTGTCCCCTGTAGATTAGTTGCAGGCAGTTGTTTGAATCCCAAAGCTTTGGTTGGAGTTTTACACACATTTGCAGATTTTATCGCTTAAAAATGGTTCCCAGCGCCTGATGTACACTTTTTTTATTTTGACTCATAACTTCACAAAGGATGCTTTCCAAGTAAATTCTCTTGCATTTCAGAGTAAAACTCTCCCCTTTATACTTGTTACAGGCAGTGGTTTGAATCCAAAAGCTTTGGTTGGACTTTTACACACATTTTGAGTTTTTAGTGCTTAAAAATGCTTCCCAGCTCCCTCTGCTGTACACTTTTTTTTTTATTTTCACTCATAACTTCACAAAGGATGCTTTCCCAGTAAAGTCTCTTGCTTTTTAGAGTGAAACTTTCCCCTTTATACTAGTTACAGGCAGTGGTTTGAATCCCAAAGCTTTGGTTGGAGTTTTACACACATTTGCAGTTTTTATTGCTGAAAAATGCTTCCCAGCGCTTGCTGTACACTTTTTTTATTTTGACTCATAACTTCACAAACGATGCTTTCCAAGTAAATTCTCTTACATTTCAGAGTAAAACTCTCCCCTGTATACTAGTTAGAGGCAGTGGTTTGAATGCCAAAGCTTTGGTTGGAGTTTTACAGACATTTGCAGCTTTTATCGCTTAAAAATGCTTCCCAGCGCCTTCTGTACACTTTTTTTCTTTTGACACATAACTTCAAAAAGGATGCTTTCCCAGTAAAGTCTCTTGCTTTTTAGAGTAGAACTCTCCCCTTTATACTAATTACAGGTTGTGGTTTGAATTCCAAAGCTTTGGTTGGAGTTTTACACACATTTGCAGTTTTTATCGCTTAAAATGCTTCCGAGCTCCCTCTGCTGTACACTTTTTTTATTTTAACTCATAACTTCACAAAGGATGCTTTCCCAGGAAATTGTCTTGCTTTTTAGAATACAACTCCCCCCTTTATACGAGTTACAGGCAGTGGTTTGAATCCCAAAGCTTTGGTTGGAGTTTTACACACATTTGCAGTTTTTATCGCTTAAAAATTCTTCCCAGGGCCTGCTGTACACTTTTTTTATTGTAATTCATAACTTCACAAAGGATGCTTTCCCAGTAAATTGTCTTGCTTTTTAGAGTAAAACTCCCCCCTTATACTAGTTACAGGCAGTCGTTTGAATCCCAAAGCTTTGGTTGGAGTTTTACACACATTTGCAGTTTCTATCGCTTAAAAATTCTTCCCAGGGCCTGCTGTACACTTTTTTTATTGTAACTCATAGCTTCACAAAGGATGCTTTCCCAGTAAATTGTCTTGCTTTTCAGAGTAAAACTCCCCCCTTTATACTAGTTACAGGGAGTGGTTTGAATCCCAAAGATTTGGTTGGAGTTTTACACACATTTGCTGTTTTTATTGCTTAAAAATGCTTCCCAGCGCCTGCTCTACACATTTTTTATTTTGACTCATAACTTCACAAAGGATGCTTTCCAAGTAAAGTCTCTTGCATTTTAGAGGAAAACTCTCCCCTTTACACGAGTTACAGACAGTGGTTTGAATCCCAAAGCGTTGGTTGGAGGTTTGCACACATTTGCTGTTTTTATTGCTTAAAAATGCTGAACAGCTCCCTCTGCTGTACACTTTTTTTTTTTCACTCATAACTTCACAAAGGATGCTTTCCCAGTAAAGTCTCTTGCTTTTTTGAGTAGAACTCTCCCCTTTATACTAGTTAGAGGCAGTGGTTTGAATCCCAAAGCTTTGGTTGGAGTTTTACACACATTTGCAGTTTTTATCGCTTCAAAATGCTTCCCAGCGCCTGCTGTACACTTCTTTTATTTTCACTCATAACTTCACAAAGGATGCTTTCCCAGTAAATTCTCTTGCTTTTTAGAGTAGAAATCTCCCCTTTAAACTTAGTTACAGGCAGTGGTTTGAATCCCAAAGCTTTGGTTGGAGTTTTACACACATTTGCAGTTTTTATTGCTTAAAAATGCTTCCCAGCTCCCTCTGCTGTACACTTTTTTTATTTTCAATCATAACTTCACAAAGGATGCTTTCCCAGTAAAGTCTCTTGCTTTTTCGAGTAGAACTCTCCCCTTTATACTAGTTACAGGCAGTGGTGTGAATCCCAAAGCTTTGGTTGGAGTTTTACACACATTTGCAGCTTTTATCGCTTAAAAATGCTTCCCAGCGCCTGCTGTACACTTTTTTTCATTTTCACTCATAACTTCACAAAGGATGCTTTCCCAGTAAAGTCTCTTGCTTTTTAGAGTAGAAACTCTCCCCTTTATACTAGTTACAGGCAGTGGTTTGAATCCCAAAGCTTTGGTTGGAGTTTTACACACATTTGCAGTTTTTAGTGATTTAAAATGCTTCCCATCTCCCTCTGCTGTCCAATTTTTTTTATTGTAACTCATAACTTCACAAAGGATGCTTTCCCAGTAAAGTCTCTTGGATTTTAGAGGAAAACTCTCCCCTTTATACTAGTTACAGGCAGTGGTTTGAATCCCAAAACTTTGGTTGGAGTTTGACACACATTTGCAGCTTTTTTTGCTTAAAAATGCTTCCCAGCGCCTGCTGTACACTTTCTTTTATTGTAACTCATAACTTCACAAAGGATGCTTTCCCAGTAAATTCTCTTGCTTTTTAGAGTAGAACTCTCCCATTTATATTAGTTACAGGCAGTGGTTTGAATCCCAAAGCTTTGGTTGTAGTTTTACACACATTTGCAGTTTTTAATCGCTTCAAAATGCTTCCCAGCGCCTGCTGTACACTTTTTTTTATTTTGACTCATAACTTCACAAAGGATGCTTTCCCAGTAAAGTCTTTTGTTTTTAGAGTAGAACTCTCCCCTTTATATTAGTTGCAGGCAGTGGTTTGAATCACAAAGCTTTGGTAGCGGTTTCACACATTTGCAGTTTTTATTGCTTAAAAATGCTTCCCAGCTCCCTCTGCTGTACACTTTTTTTTATTGTAACTCATAACTTCACAAAGGATGCTTTCCAAGTAAATTCTCTTGCATTTCAGAGTAAAACTCTCCCCTTTATACTTGTTACAGGCAGTGGTTTGAATCCCAAAGCTTTGGTTGAAGTTTTACACAAGTTTGCTGTTTTTATTGCTTAAAAATGCTTCCCAGCTCCCTCTGCTGTACATTTTTTTTTTTGTAACTCATAACTTCACAAACGATGCTTTCCCAGTAGATTCTTTTGCTTTTTTGAGTAAAACTCTCCCCAATATACAAGTGACAGGCTGTGGTTTGAATCCCAAAGCTTTGTTTGGAGTTTTTCACACATTTGCTGTTTTTTTGCTTAAAAATGCTTCCCAGCGCCTGCTGTACACACTTTTTATTTTGACTCAGAACTTCACAAACGATGGTTTCCAAGTAAATTCTCTTGCATTTTAGAGTAGAAACTCTCCCATTTATATTAGTTACAGGCAGTGGTTTGAATCCCAAAGCTTTGGTTGTAGTTTTACACACATTTGCAGTTTTTAATCGCTTAAAAATGCTTCACAGCGCCTGCTGTACACTTTTTTTATTTTGACTCATAACTTCACAAAGGATGCTTTCCAAGTAAATTCTCGTGCATTTGAGAGTAAAACTCTCCCCTTTATACTAGTTACAGGCAGTGGTTTGAATCCCAAAGCTTTGGTTGTAGTTTTACACACATTTGCAGTTTTTAATCGCTTAAAAATGCTTCCCAGCGCCTGTTGTCCACTTTTTTTATTGTAACTCATAACTTAACAAAGGATGCTTTCCCAGTAAATTATCTTGCTTTTTAGAGTAGAACTCTCCCCTTTATACGAGTTAGAGGCAGTGGTTTGAATCCCAAAGCTTTGGTTGGAGTTTTACACACATTTGCAGTTTTTATTGCTTCAAAATGCTTCCCAGCGCCTGCTGTCCACTTTTTTTATTTTGACTCATAACTTCACAAAGCATGCTTTCCAAGTAAATTCTCTTGCTTTTGAGAGTAAAACTCTCCCCTTTATATAAGTAACAGGCAGTGGTTTGAATCCCAAAGCTTTGGTTGGAGTTTTTCTCACATTTGCTGTTTTATTGCTTAAAAATGCTTCCCAGCGCGTGCTGTACACTTTTTTTTATTTTGACTCATAACTTCATAAAGGATGCTTTCCCAGTAAATTCTCTTCCTTTTTAGAGTAGAACTCTCCCCTTTATACTAGTTACAGGCAGTGGTTTGAATCTCAAAGCTTTGGTTGGAGTTTTCCACACATTTGCAGCTTTTGTCGCTTCAAAATGCTTCCCAGCGCCTGCTGTACACTTTTTTTTATTTTGACTCATAACTTCACAAAGGAGGCTTTCCCAGTAAAGTCTTTTGTTTTTAGAGTAGAACTCTCCCCTTTATATTAGTTGCAGGCAGTGGTTTGAATCACAAAGCTTTGGTAGCGGTTTCACACATTTGCAGTTTTTATTGCTTAAAAATGCTTCCCAGCTCCCTCTGCTGTACACTTTTTTTTATTGTAACTCATAACTTCACAAAGGATGCTTTCCAAGTAAATTCTCTTGCATTTCAGAGTAAAACTCTCCCCTTTATACTTGTTACAGGCAGTGGTTTGAATCCCAAAGCTTTGGTTGAAGTTTTACACAAGTTTGCTGTTTTTATTGCTTAAAAATGCTTCCCAGCTCCCTCTGCTGTACATTTTTTTTTTTGTAACTCATAACTTCACAAACGATGCTTTCCCAGTAGATTCTTTTGCTTTTTTGAGTAAAACTCTCCCCAATATACAAGTGACAGGCTGTGGTTTGAATCCCAAAGCTTTGTTTGGAGTTTTTCACACATTTGCTGTTTTTTTGCTTAAAAATGCTTCCCAGCGCCTGCTGTACACACTTTTTATTTTGACTCAGAACTTCACAAACGATGGTTTCCAAGTAAATTCTCTTGCATTTCAGAGTAAAATCTCTCCCCTTTATACTTAGTTACAGGCAGTAGGTTTGAATCCCAAAGCTTTGGTTGGAGTTTTACACACATTTGCAGTTTTTATTGCTTAAAAATGCTTCCCAGCGCCTGCTGTACACTTTTTTTATTGTAACTCATAAATTCACAAAGGATGCTTTCCCAGTAAAGTCTCTTGTTTTTTCAAGTATAACTCTCCCCGTTATACAAGTTACAGGCAGTGGTTTTGAATACCAAAGCTTTGGTTTGACTTTTACACACATTAACAGATTTTATCGCTTACAAATGGTTCCCAGCGCCTGCTGTACACTTTTTTTATTTTGACTCATGACTTCACAAAGGATGCTTTTCCATTAAATTCTCTTGTTTTTTAGAGTGAAACTGTCCCCTTTAGATTAGTTGCAGGCAGTGGTTTGAATCCCAAAGCTTTGGTTGGAGTTTTACACACATTTGCAGTTTTTATTGCTTGAAAATGCTTCCCAGCGCCTGCTGTACACTTTTTTTTATTGTAACTCATAACTTCACAAAGGATGCTTTCCAAGCAAATTCTCTTGCATTTCAGAGTAAAACTCACCCCTTTATACTAGTTACAGGCAGTGGTTTGAATCCCAAAGCTTTGGTTGGAGGTTTACACACATTTGCAGTTTTTATTGCTTAAAAATGGTTCCTAGCGCCTGCTATACACTTTTTTTATTTTGACTCTTAACTTTACAAATGATGCTTTTCCAGTAAATTCTCTTGCTTTTTAGAGTAAAACTGTCCCCTTTAAATTAGTTGCAGGCAGTGGTTTGAATTCCAAAGCTTTGGTTGGAGTTTACACACATTTGCAGTTTTTAGTGATTAAAAATGCTTCCCAGCGCCTGCTGTACACTTTTTTTATTGTAACTCATAACTTCACAAAGGATGCTTTCCCAGTAAATTCTCTTGCTTTTTCGAGGAAAACTCTCCCCTTTATACTAGTTACAGGCAGTGGTTTGAATCCCAAAGCTTTGGTTGGAGTTTTACACACATTTGCAGCTTTTATCGCTTAAAAATGGTTCCCAGCGCCTGCTGTACACATATATTATTTTGACTCATCACTTAACAAAGGATGCTTTTCCAGTAAATTCTCTTGCTTTTACGAGTAAAACTGTCCCCTTTAGATTAGTTGCAGGCAGTGGTTTGAATCCCAAAGCTTTGGTTGGAGTTTTACACACATTTGCAGTTTTTATTGATTGAAAATGCTTCCCAGCGCCTGCTGTACACTTTTTTTATTGTAACTCATAACTTCACAAAGGATGCTTTTCCAGTAAATTCTCTTGCTTTTTCGAGTAAAACTGTCCACTTTATACTAGTTACAGACAGTTGTTTGAATCCCAAAGCTTTGGTTGGAGTTTTACACACATTTGCAGTTTTAATTGCTTAAAAATGCTTCCCAGCTCCCTCTGCTGTACATTTTTTTGATTTTGACTCATAACTTCACAAAGGATGCTTTCCCAGTAAATTATCTTGCTTTTTCGAGTAAAACTCTCCCCTTTATACTAGTTACAGGCAGTGGTTTGAATCCCAAAGCTTTGGTTGGAGGTTTACATACATTTGCAGTTTTTATTGCTTAAAAATGCTTCCCAGCTCCCTCTGCTGTACACTTTTTTTATTTTGACTCAAAACTTCACAAAGGATGCTTTCTCAGTAAAGTCTCTTGTTTTTTTCAAGTATAACTATCCCCGTTATACAAGTTACAGGCAGTGGTTTTGAATACCAAAGCTTTGGTTGGACTTTTACACACATTTGCAGCTTTTATCGCTTAAAAATGGTTCCCAGCGCCTGCTGTACACTTTTTTTTATTGTAACTCATAACTTCACAAAGGATGCTTTCCAAGTAAATTCTCGTGCATTTCAGAGTAAAATTCTCCCCTTTATACTTGTTACAGGCAGTGGTTTGAATCCAAAAGCTTTGGTTGGAGGTTTACACACATTTGCAGTTTTTAGTGATTAAAAATGCTTCACATCTCCCTCTGCTGTCCACTTTTTTTTTATTGTAACTCATAACTTCACAAAGGATGCTTTTCCAGTAAATTCTCTTGCTTTTTAGAGTAAAACTGTCCCCTGTAGATTAGTTGCAGGTAGTGGTTTGAATCCCAAAGCTTTGGTTGGAGTTTTACACACATTTGCAGTTTTTATTGCTTGAAAATGCTTCCCAGCGCCTGCTGTACACTTTTTTTATTGTAACTCATAACTTCACAAAGGATGCTTTCCAAATAAATTCTCTTGCTTTTCAGAGTAAAACTCTCACCTTTATACTTGTTACAGGCAGTGGTTTGAATCCCAAAGCTTTGGTTGGAGTTTTACACACATTTGCAGTTTTTAGTGATTAAAAATGCTTCCCAGCTCCCTCTGCTGTCCACTTTTTTTTATTGTAACTCATAACTACACAAAGGATGCTTTCCCAGTAAAGTCTCTTGTTTTTTCAAGTATAACTCTCCCCGTTATACAAGTTACAGGCAGTGGTTTTGAATACCAAAGCTTTGGTTTGACTTTCACACACATTTGCAGATTTTATCGCTTAAAAATGGTTCCCAGCGCCTGCTGTACACTTTTTTTATTTTGACTCATAACTTCACAAAGGATGCTTTTCCATTAAATTCTCTTGCTTTTTAGAGTGAAACTGTCCCCTTTAGATTAGTTGCAGGCAGTGGTTTGAATCCCAAAGCTTTGGTTGGAGTTTTACACACATTTGCAGTTTTTATTGCTTGAAAATTCTTCCCAGCGCCTGCTGTACACTTTTTTTTATTGTAACTCATAACTTCACAAAGGATGCTTTTCCAGTAAATTCTCTTGCTTTTTCGAGTAAAACTGTCCCCTTTAGATTAGTTGCAGGCAGTGGTTTGAATCCCAAACCTTTGGTTGGAGTTTTACACACATTTGCAGTTTTTTTTGCTTAAAAATGATTCCCAGCTCCCTCTGCTGTACACTTTTTGTATTGTGACTCATAACTTCACAAAGGATGCTTTCTCAGTAAATTCTCTTACTTTTTCGAGTAAAACTATCCCCTTTATACGAGCTACAGGCAGTGGTTTGAATCCCAAAGCTTTGGTTGGAGTTTGACACACATTTGCAGTTTTTATTGCTTGAAAATGTTTCCCAGCGCCTGCTGTACACTTTTTTTTATTGTAACTCATAACTTCAGAAAGGATGCTTTCCAAGTAAATTCTCTTGCATTTCAGAGTAAAACTCTCCCCTTTATACTTGTTACAGGCAGTGGTTTGAATCCCAAAGCTTTGGTTGAAGTTTTACACAAGTTTGCTGTTTTTATTGCTTAAAAATGCTTCCCAGCTCCCTCTGCTGTACATTTTTTTTTTTGTAACTCATAACTTCACAAACGATGCTTTCCCAGTAGATTCTTTTGCTTTTTTGAGTAGAACTCTCCCATTTATATTAGTTACAGGCAGTGGTTTGAATCCCAAAGCTTTGGTTGTAGTTTTACACACATTTGCAGTTTTTAATCGCTTAAAAATGCTTCACAGCGCCTGCTGTACACTTTTTTTATTTTGACTCATAACTTCACAAAGGATGCTTTCCAAGTAAATTCTCTTGCATTTGAGAGTAAAACTCTCCCCTTTATACTAGTTACAGGCAGTGGTTTGAATCCCAAAGCTTTGGTTGTAGTTTTACACACATTTGCAGTTTTTAATCGCTTAAAAATGCTTCCCAGCGCCTGTTGTCCACTTTTTTTATTGTAACTCATAACTTAACAAAGGATGCTTTCCCAGTAAATTATCTTGCTTTTTAGAGTAGAACTCTCCCCTTTATACGAGTTAGAGGCAGTGGTTTGAATCCCAAAGCTTTGGTTGGAGTTTTACACACATTTGCAGTTTTTATTGCTTCAAAATGCTTCCCAGCGCCTGCTGTCCACTTTTTTTATTTTGACTCATAACTTCACAAAGCATGCTTTCCAAGTAAATTCTCTTGCTTTTGAGAGTAAAACTCTCCCCTTTATATAAGTAACAGGCAGTGGTTTGAATCCAAAAGCTTTGGTTGTAGTTTTACACACATTTGCAGTTTTTATTGCTTAAAAATGCTTCCCAGCGCCTGCTGTACACTTTTTTTTTGTAACTTATTACTTCACAAAGGATGCTTTCCCAGTAAATTCTCTTGCTTTTTCGAGTAAAACTCTCCCCTTTATACTTGTTCCAGGCAGTGGTTTGAATCCCAAAGCTTTGGTTGGAGTTTTACACACATTTGCAGTTTTTAGTGATTAAAAATGCTTCCCAGCACCCTCTGCTGTCCACTTTTTTTTATTGCAACTCATAATTACACAAAGGATGCTTTCCCAGTAAAGTCTCTTGTTTTTTCAAGTATAACTCTCCCCGTTATACAAGTTACAGGCAGTGGTTTTGAATACCAAACCTTTGGTTGGAGTTTTACACACATTTGCAGTTTTTATTGCTTGAAAATTCTTCCCAGCGCCTGCTGTACTCTTTTTTTTATTGTAACTCATAACTTCACAAAGGATGCTTTTCCAGTAAATTCTCTTGCTTTTTCGAGTAAAACTCTCCACTTTCTACTCGTTACAGACAGTTGTTTGAATCCCAAAGCTTTGGTTGGAGGTTTACACACTTTTGCAGTTTTTATTGCTTAAAAATGCTTCCCAGCTCCCTCTGCTGTACACTTTTTTTATTTAGACTCATAACTTCACAAAGGATGCTTTCCCAGTAAATTATCTTGCTTTTTCGAGTAAAACTGTCCCCTTTAGATTAGTTGCAGACAGTGGTTTGAATCCCAAACCTTTGGTTGGAGTTTTACACACATTTGCAGTTTTTATTGCTTGAAAATGTTTCCCAGCGCCTGCTGTACACTTTTTTTTATTGTAACTCATAACTTCAGAAAGGATGCTTTCCAAGTAAATTCTCTTGCATTTCAGAGTAAAACTCTCCCCTTTATACTTGTTACAGGCAGTGGTTTGAATCCAAAAGCTTTGGTTGGAGTTTTACACACATTTGCAGTTTTTATTGCTTAAAAATGCTTCCCAGCGCCTGCTGTACACTTTTTTTTTGTAACTCATTACTTCACAAAGGATGCTTTCCCAGTAAATTCTCTTGCTTTTTCGAGTAAAACTCTCCCCTTTATACTTGTTCTAGGCAGTGGTTTGAATCCCAAAGCTTTGGTTGGAGTTTTACACACATTTGCAGTTTTTAGTGATTAAAAATGCTTCCCAGCACCCTCTGCTGTCCACTTTTTTTTATTGCAACTCATAACTACACAAAGGATGCTTTCCCAGTAAAGTCTCTTGTTTTTTCAAGTATAACTCTCCCCGTTATACAAGTTACAGGCAGTGGTTTTGAATACCAAAGCTTTGGTTTGACTTTTACACACATTTGCAGATTTTATCGCTTAAAAATGGTTCCCAGCGCCTGCTGTACACATATATTATTTTGACTCATCACTTAACAAAGGATGCTTTTCCAGTAAATTCTCTTGCTTTTACGAGTAAAATTGTCCCCTTTAGATTAGTTGCAGGCAGTGGTTTGAATCCCAAAGCTTTGGTTGGAGTTTTACACACATTTTCAGTTTTTATTGCTTGAAAATGCTTCCCAACGCCTGCTGTACACTTTTTTTATTGTAACTCATAACTTCACAAAGGATGCTTTTCCAGTAAATTCTCTTGCTTTTTCGAGTAAAACTCTCCACTTTATACTAGTTACAGGGCAGTGGTTTGAATCCCAAAGCTTTGGTTGGAGTTTTACACACATTTGCAGTTTTAATTGCTTTAAAATGCTTCCCAGCTCCCTCTATTGTACACTTTTTTTTATTTTGACTCATAACTTCACAAAGGATGCTTTCCCAGTAAATTATCTTGCTTTTTCGAGTAAAACTGTCCCCTTTAGATTAGTTGCAGGCAGTGGTTTGAATCCCAAAGCTTTGGTTGGAGTTTTACACACATTTGCAGTTTTTATTGCTTGAAAATGCTTCCCAGCGCCTGCTGTACACTTTTTTTTATTGTAACTCATAACTTCACAAAGGATGCTTTCCAAGTAAATTCTCTTGCATTTCAGAGTAAAATTCTCCCCTTTATACTAGTTACAGGCAGTGGTTTGAATCTCAAAGCTTTGGTTGGAGTTTTCCACACATTTGCAGCTTTTGTCGCTTCAAAATGCTTCCCAGCGCCTGCTGTACACTTTTTTTTATTTTGACTCATAACTTCACAAAGGATGCTTTCCCAGTAAAGTCTTTTGTTTTTAGAGTAGAACTCTCCCCTTTATATTAGTTGCAGGCAGTGGTTTGAATCACAAAGCTTTGGTAGCGGTTTCACACATTTGCAGTTTTTATTGCTTAAAAATGCTTCCCAGCTCCCTCTGCTGTACACTTTTTTTATTGTAACTCATAACTTCACAAAGGATGCTTTCCAAGTAAATTCTCTTGCATTTCAGAGTAAAACTCTCCCCTTTATACTTGTTACAGGCAGTGGTTTGAATCCCAAAGCTTTGGTTGAAGTTTTACACAAGTTTGCTGTTTTTATTGCTTAAAAATGCTTCCCAGCTCCCTCTGCTGTACATTTTTTTTTTGTAACTCATAACTTCACAAACGATGCTTTCCCAGTAGATTCTTTTGCTGTTTTGAGTAAAACTCTCCCCAATATACAAGTGACAGGCTGTGGTTTGAATCCCAAAGCTTTGTTTGGAGTTTTTCACACATTTGCTGTTTTTTTGCTTAAAAATGCTTCCCAGCGCCATCTGTACACACTTTTTATTTTGACTCAGAACTTCACAAACGATGGTTTCCAAGTAAATTCTCTTGCATTTCAGAGTAAAACTCTCCCCTTTATACTTGTTACAGGCAGTAGTTTGAATCCCAAAGCTTTGGTTGGAGTTTTACACACATTTGCCGTTTTCATTGCTTAAAAATGCTTCCCAACTCCCTCTGCTGTACACTTTTTTTATTGTAACTCAAAACTTCACAAAGGATGCTTTCCCAGTAAATTCTCTTGCTTTTTAGAGTAAAACTGTCCCCTTTAGATTAGTTGCAGGCAGTGGTTTGAATCCCAAAGCTTTGGTTGGAGTTTTACACACATTTGCAGTTTTTAGTAATTAAAAATGCTTCCCATCTCCGTCTGCTGTCCACTTTTTTTTATTGTAACTCATAATTTCACAAAGGATGCTTTCCCAGTAAATTCTCTTGCTTTTTAGAGTAAAACTGTCCCCTTTAGATTAGTTGCAGGCAGTGGTTTGAATTCCAAAGCTTTGGTTGGAGTTTACACACATTTGCAGTTTTTAGTGATTAAAAATGCTTCCCAGCGCCTGCTGTACACTTTTTTTATTGTAACTCATAACTTCACAAAGGATGCTTTCCCAGTAAATTCTCTTGCTTTTTCGAGGAAAACTCTCCCCTTTATACTAGTTACAGGCAGTGGTTTGAATCCCAAAGCTTTGGTTGGAGTTTTACACACATTTGCAGTTTTTATTGCTTAAAAATGCTTCCCAGCTCCTTCTGCTGTCCACTTTTTTGATTTTGACTCATAACTTCACAAAGGATGCTTTCACAGTAAATTCTCTTGCTTCTGAGAGTAACACTCTCCCCTTTATACTAGTTACAGGCAGTGGTTTGAATCCCAATGCTTTGGTTGGAGTTTTACACACATTTGCAGTTTTTATTGCTTAAAAATGCTTCCTCGCTCCTTCTGCTGTGCACTTTTTTTATTGTAACTCATAGCTTCACAAAGGATGCTTTCCCAGTAAATTCTCTTGCTTTTGAGAGTAACACTCTCCCCTTTATACTCGTTACAGGCAGTGGTTTGAATCCCAAAGTTTTGGTTGGAGTTTTTACACATTTGCAGTTTTTATTGCTTAAAAATGCTTCCCAATGACTGCTGTACACTTTATTTATTTTCACTCATAACTTCACAAAGGATGCTTTCCAAAGTAAAGTCTCTTGCTTTTTAGAGGAGAACTCTCCCCTTTACACTAGTTAGAGGCAGTGGTTTGAATCCCAAAGCTTTGGTTGGAGTTTTACACACATTTGCAGTTTTTATTGCTTAAAAATGCTTCCCAATGACTGCTGAAACACTTTATTTATTTTCACTCATAACTTCAAAAAGGATGCTTTCCCAGTAAAGTCTGTTGCTTTTTCGAGTAGAACTCTCCCCTTTATACAAGTTACAGGCAGTGGTTTGAATCCCAAAGCTTTGGTTGGAGTTTTACACACATTTGCAGTTTTTAATTCTTAAAAATGCTACCCAGCTCCGTCTGCTGGACACTTTCTTTTTTTTATCACTCATACCTTCACAGAGGATGCTTTCCCAGTAAAGTCGCTTGCTTTTTAGAGTAGAACTCACCCCTTTATACTAGTTAAAAGCAGTCATTTGAATCCCAAAGCTTTGGTTGGAGTTTTACACACATTTGGAGCTTTTATCGCTTAAAAATGCTTCCCAACGCCTGCTGTACACTTCTTTTATTTTGACTTACAACTTCAAAAAGGACGCTTTCCAAGTAAAGTCTCTTGCATTTTAGAGTACAACTCTCACCTTTATACTAGTTAAAGGCAGTGGTTTGAATCCCAAAACTTTGGTGGGAGTTTTACACACATTTGCATTTTTTATTGCTTAAAAATGCTTCCCAGCGCCTGCTGTCCACTTTTTTTTATTGTAACTCTTAACTTCACGAAGGATGCTTTCCAAGTAAATTCTCTTGCATTTCAGAGTAAAACTCTTCCCTTTATACTTGTTACAGGCAGTGGTTTGAATCCCAAAGCTTTGGTTGGAGTTTTACACACATTTGCAGTTTTTATTGCTTAAAAATGCTTCCGAGGGCCTGCTGTACACATTTTTTATTGTAACTCTTAACTTCACAAAGGATGCTTTTCCAGTAAATTCTCTTGCTTTTTAGAGTAAAACTGTCCCCTTTAGATTAGTTGCAGGCAGTGGTTTGAATTCCAAAGCTTTGGTTGGAGTTTTACACACATTTGCAGTTTTTAGTGATTAAAAATGCTTCCCATCTCCCTCTGCTGTCCACTTTTTTTTATTGTAACTCATAACTTCACAAAGGATGCTTTCCCAGTAAAGTCTCTTGTTTTTTTCAAGTATAACTCTCCCGTTATACAAGTTACAGGCAGTGGTTTTGAATACCAAAGCTTTGGTTGGACTTTTACACACATTTGCAGCTTTTATCGCTTAAAAATGCTTCCCAGCGCCTGCTGTCCACTTTTTTTATTGTAACTCATAACTTCACAAAGGATGCTTTCCCAGTAAATTCTCTTGCTTTTTCGAGTAAAACTCTCCCCTTTATACTAGTTACAGGCAGTGGTTTGAATCCCAAAGCTTTGGTTGGAGTTTTACACACATTTGCAGTTTGTATTGCTTAAAAATGCTTCACAGCTCCCTCTGCTGTACACATTTTTTTTTTGTAACTCATAACTTCACCAATGATGCTTTCCCCGTAAATTATCTTGCTTTTTAGAGTAAAACTCTCCACTTTATACTAGTTACAGACAGTTGTTTGAATCCCAAAGCTTTGGTTGGAGTTTTACACACATTTGCAGTTTTTATTGCTTAAAAATGCTTCCCAGCTCTCTCTGCTGTACACTTTTTTTATTTTGACTCATAACTTCACAAAGGATGCTTTCCAAGTAAATTCTCTTGCATTTCAGAGTAAAACTCTTCCCTTTATACTAGTTACAGGCAGTGGTTTGAATCCCAAAGCTTTGGTTGGAGTTTTACCCACATTTGCAGTTTTTCTTGCTTGAAAATGCTTCCCAGCGCCTGCTGTCCACTTTTTTTTATTGTAACTCATAACTTCACAAAGGATGCTTTCTCAGTAAATTCTCTTGCTTTTTCGAGTAAAACTCTTCCCCTTTATACTTGTTACAGGCAGTGGTTTGAATCCCAAAGCTTTGGTTGGAGTTTTACACACATTTGCAGTTTTTAGTGATTAAAAATGCTTCCCAGCGCCTGCTGTACACTTTTTTTTATTGTAACTCATAACTTCACAAAGGATGCTTTCCAAGTAAATTCTCTTGCATTTCAGAGTAAAACTCTTCCCTTTATACTAGTTACAGGCAGTGGTTTTGAATACCAAAGCTTTGGTTGGACTTTTACACACATTTGCAGCTTTTATCGCTTAAAAATGGTTCCCAGCGCCTGCTGTACACTTTTTTTATTTTGACTCTTAACTTCACAAAGGATGCTTTTCCAGTAAATTGTCTTGCTTTTTAGAGTAAAACTGTCCCCTTTAGATTAGTTGCAGGCAGTGGTTTGAATTCCAAAGCTTTGGTTGGAGTTTTACACACATTTGCAGTTTTTATTGCTTAAAAATGCTTCCCAGCTCCCTCTGCTGTACACTTTTTTTATTTTGACTCATAACTTCACAAAGGATGCTTTCCCAGTAAATTCTCTTGCTTTTTAGAGTAAAACTGTCCCCTTTAGATTAGTTGCAGGCAGTGGTTTGAATCCCTCCTGTTTATCATGTATTTGCACAAATTCTCATATCATCTTACAGTCACTTCATTTCGATTTTTTAACTGTAGAATAATTTTTATGAAACAAATACATTTATACTCAGAGTAAATTTGTCATACATGAATTTTGTAGTTTAAACATCGTAATCATCTGAATCAGGAAACAAATCAGTTAAAGCAAAATCATCATCATCATCATCATTATCTTTATCATCAAACAGTAATGGATACATCATCTCCATACGGTTCTCCATGGTGTTATGGCTGTGGTGATTAATTTACTGATTAAAGCCCGAATGCATGGGATACAACAACATCCACAAAATGTCAGAATGGCTGCAAAAACAGCAATTGATATCAATATTGGTGAAATTAGGGTTTTATATTTACCAAAAACGTCCCTCCAGCTGTCCCACAAGGAGTGTTGATTGAGGGTCCGTAGACCATCGATGGCTCTGGTCAAGCTGCCATCTGAAGCAGTATTGTTTGTTCTCCAAACATACCGCAAACACCTCCCTCTCTTGCGAGGAGTGTGTCGACAGCTATGCGGTTTTGGAACGTCCTTGAAGAGGTAGCTTTGAGCTGCTCATGCACAGCTTCCAACCCACTCTGAGTCCAATTTCCTAATCTCTGTACATTGAAGTGGATATAGTTTATCCCATCAACATTTTTATTAATCGTACACCACCAGCATATGAAGTCCTCCTGCAACTTGGTCAGCTAATTTGTATTGATTAGGAACCCCATGAGGAACACCTATGGCGTTGATGTATATTTTATGTTGGATAATTTTGCCTCTGCCAGGATAAATCTATTTTTTGTCTATGTTCGAGATTGGACAAAAACATTGGTGCCCTTTCCATTAAATCTTGAACAGGCATAGGGTATACTGACACATGCAATATCAAAGTGATAATAGTTCACAATCCAGATCTTTAGGTAATCTATCAAACAGTCTATCATCTCCGGACCACCACCAGCTGCTGCTCCGTGATACTGGCATAAATTTTGGTCCGACTTTTAAGGTTACTTTACACCGTGTGTCGTTAAGTGGTCCTATTTTTTTTTTTTTTCCTTTACTAATCATGTTTATACAAGTGAAATTATTCGGTGCTACTAAAATAGAATTTTGTCCCGAAACTCCTGTGACTACAAGGAACCAATCATAAGTAGTTATGTTATTAACCATTAAAATGTGTTCACTTTTCTTTGAAGTTTTTTAATGGCATTTCTGGTTCAACACGGTTGCCATAACACAATGCTACTCGGAAGTGGGGATCTTTTCCGCCAGAATATGCCCACAAACTCATCATCAAACACACTGGGTGACTTGATTTGTATTTCAATATTAAACTATGGGCCATTTTGCTTATGTTAAACTTCTTTCTATATTCTTTTGCTATTTTTTTGTGACCAACTGGACCATTCATAACCTGTTTCACCTATCCTCAATTCTGCCCATTCTCTTGAGCATCATTGGTGAGAGCCGCATATGGAATTATGATTAAAGTATCTTGATTTTGGGGGGCACAAAATATTAAACTGTTTTGCCGCTTTTGGAGGTCATGCCCACAGTTCTGATCATCAACTGTACTCCTTTTGGTACGAGTTAATGCTTCCAAATTTTTTATTATTGGGTTGGTCATATTGGTCCAGTTGGTAGGTGATTTCCTATCTAAAAAATGCGTTGTATCATTTATGGTGGGACGTCATGTACCACAAAACAAAATCAACACTATAGTAACCAAAGTTGCTATGTAACAACTCATCGAATCTCGTAACCAACGCGGGTGTGTCATTCTGCTGAGTTCTCACTAAACGGGTCGGTGTCTTTTTTCTTCACTGACCAGCAAGCGTTTTCAGAATCTACACATCTGCTCCCGCTCCGTTATCAGACTTTTGCTCACCTTCCCTATTTGAGTACTCAGCTGAAATGACTCTTTTACAGTGTGTTAAATGAACCCACGTG
This sequence comes from Phycodurus eques, assembly GCF_024500275.1. Lineage (NCBI taxonomy): Eukaryota > Metazoa > Chordata > Actinopteri > Syngnathiformes > Syngnathidae > Phycodurus > Phycodurus eques. The sequence goes on along the minus strand of NW_026904122.1, from coordinate 64,970 downwards.
TTTCTTTCTGCTATTTTTTATTGTCCCATTCATTCTTTCCACTCGACCTAGCACTCTGAGGGTGGTGGTAAGCACAATGGTTTTTCAAATTGATGTGGAACATGGTTCCTATTTTATTGATTATTTGATTTACAAAATGAGTCCCATTATCACTGTAAATGGTTTCAGGTATGCCATATTTTGGAATGATGTCTTTACATAGTGCTTTTGCCACCGTCAGAGCATCAGGTGATTTTGTTGAGAATAATTCGATCCATTTAGAAAATGCATCTATGATAACCAAACAATACTTTTTTCCTTCACTTTGGTTTAATTCAATATTCCTCTCCTGGGCCTCAAATTGCCTTGTGGATTATACCTAGCACAAATCATACATGCTCTACAAATTATTATTATTATTATTATTATTATTATTTTAATAGGAATTAAAACCATAAGTTGTATAATATTGATTTATCTGTCTTACCATCCCTCCTGTTGAGACATGTGACACAGCATGGCTCAATATAGCAGCCCATTTGAATAGTTTTTATTTTTTTTTTTTTTTCTCTTTGCTAATGTAAATTTCATTTTGTAGTTTTGCACTTTGAATTGCGTTCTTGTTGTGGAACCCTCTTACTGGCTATCAGTATAGATTGTACCATCTTTATTTATTTTTAGTTTGCATGCCTCGGTTAATGCTACTAATTCAGCAGTTTGTTCGGCCAATTCCTGACAATCATGCTGCGTGCCTTCATCAGGTAAGGGTGTTAGCGTGGCTGGATTTAAGGTTGTGCATCGCTCAACAGTCAAATGTGGTTGTGACAGCAAGATGGCCATGCAAGATAAATATTTTGCAGGTGTTAAAAACGCCATATTGGTTTCCAATAGGAGAGCAGACCCTGTATGTGGGTCCTTAAGAGTTAATGGATGAAATAACACAATCGTGGAACTGCTCTCTACTGCCATTGAAGCTGCCACAACTGCTCTGACACAATGCAGTAATGCACACGTCACGTTGTCCAATTTAGTCAAAAAATAAGCCCATTTTTCTTAGTATATCACCGTATTGTTGTGTAAGTACGGAGGTCATGTCATAGCTTTTACAATCTACAATTTGAATGAATGTTTTATCATTAAATTTGGAAGGCCGAGCGCAGCCCTGGACACCAAATGTTGTTTAATGTCACAGAAGGTCTTTTCCGCCTCTGTATTCCATAGAACAGGTGATGTCATTTTAAGGTTTGCTTCATACATAAATTTTGACAATGGTGCAATAATTTCTGCATAGTTTTGAATCCATGCTCTCCCTTAATTTGTCAGACCTAAAAATGACATCATATGTTTCTTTGTTTGTGGTTTAGGGTTTTTTCAAACTGTAGCTTTTCTGCCTTCTAATATAGTCCTTCCTCCTACACTTAGATTATGTACCAGATATTTGACTTGTTTTTTTACACCATTGCAATTTATTCTTGTTAACTTTATGTCCCTCCTCTGCTAGATGACACAGTAAGGCTAATGAATCTTTGCATGTCGCGCCCTCCTGGGGGAGTGAATTTAGACATGCTTGTTATTATTACTTGTGAATAAATGGTTGGACTTTCACAGTAACCTTGTGGTAATCTAGTAAAAATATATTTTCTCCCTCAAATTTAAATGCAAACCAAATTTGACTGTTCTTTTCTATTGGTATAGAAACGAAAGCATTGCTTATGTCAATATTTCTTCATCAATTTCAGTGAGGATCATTTGGTCCAATCATACAGGATGCATGTGTCTCCCTTCATCAGCCTGCGTTGTCCAAAACATCGCATTCCTGATTAGACCAGTTGACGCACTGTATTCCAGTTTGTTTTCTATTTGTCGCCAATCATTTGTCTCCTATCCTTGTTTCAGTAATGTTCCCACATGTTTCCATTGTGACCCATAATCTTTGCACAATGAAATACGTGGGACACTTGTATTTTTATACAGTTCCTTTAATTTGTCCAGTAAAATAATTCCTGCCGCGACTTTTGCTTCATTGTCTGAGTACAGATAATCTACAGTAATTTTATCAGGTGTCGCATATCGTAACTTGTTTTCATATACTGGGTCTTGCATTGGCGTGTTTTTGTACCACAGTGTTATATGCAGCTCATCATTGTTTTTTTTTTATCTTCTATTTGTGTGATAAGCTGCAAGGCTGCAGACAACAGGGCCTCTCCCATGTTTAACGGTGGTTTGTCTGGGATATCGATTGTATAATAGAATGTACTCTCTCTGTTTTCTAGTGTCATATAGAGGTTGTCTCTTTTTAATTCATGTTTTCGTTTCACTACAATATTTTTATTTGAAGATGGAATGAGTATAAGTCCTAGTTGGAATAAGCCATCTCTTCCCAACAAATTCACAGGGCACTCCGGGACTTTGAAAATTGGCATTTTACAAGTTCTCCCCTGAGGGAGAACTCTCTCTAATCCACACAGGCTCAAGTTCAAGTTCCATGGCAAAAGTAATTTGCGTATTTGCAGATTTAACTATTGCCTTATGTCCCGATAGTTTGGAACCTGGGATCTTTTCCCTACATGCTTTTGTATCGCAAGGAAATTTCATTTCTTTCCCATTTATTGACAAGGTTATTTCAGGTTTTTGTTTTTTTGTGTCCAAACTCAGAATGTCCTGTAAATTGAAATCCACTTCCTCATTCTCTGTAATAATTAAACAAGAGGATTTGTTGAGTTGGGAATCAGGTTGGCTTAGTCATGCGGTTGTTTCTCCGTATTCTCTGTTATTTTTCTTAGGGCAGTTACGTGCGATGTGGCCTTTATCTCCACAGCACCAACAGATGGTATTATCATAACATTTTCGACCATATCTTACTCTGCTGCGTCCTCTAAAATTATCTCCCTCTTTGCCTCGATAGTATTTCTTTTTCTCCTATCCTTTTTCTCTTTTAGACGCCATGTTTAGCCAAAAAGTAAGTCGTCAAATCCATCTTTTTCCATTTGTGATATATTATTTTTTGTGTCGACCCTCTATTTTGTTTCGAAGTTGAACTAATTTTTGCGAATTTAGCTAGCCAGCGAAACCGTATTTGGTTATCCGCGTGTTTAAATTTTTTATTTTGGAAGGGTTTTGAAGTTGTACACATTTCCAATCTTTACACGTCAGGCTTTCTGTTGGATTCGTTTTATTGTTATTGTTTCCCATTTTTGTGAATTTGGAAGTCAGTTTATTCGCACCTAGAGTGACCTAATACTGACTTTATTCAAACAATGACTGGGTGACAATGAATGTCTGAGTTATGGTAAACCTCAACCTTCTACCCCAAATGGGGCGGAGGATTCTTGCCTCTGCTTCCAAACTCAGTTGTCACTTACAATCCAGTCTCTTACATCCATACTTTTACACACACACACACGAAATTAGTAACGTTTTAACAAACACACGAAAACATGGAAACACGGAAACACAAAGGCACGGAATTTTAAGTACGTCTAGGACTCCGCCGTCCTTTATTTTTTGAATTATTTTTTTTTTTTATTTTAACACGGAATTTTAGCACGTATAGGACTCCGCCGTCCATGCGGAATTTATAGGACTCCGCCGTCCATGCGGAATTTGTAGGACTCCGCCGTCCATGCGGAATTTGTAGGACTCCGCCGTCCATTTACTTGCCAGTGACTAGTATTACACAAGGTTTATTTCGCCGCAGACTTCTTTGTCGCGCGATACATTCACTCTTTAAAAAAATTAAAAAATTTAACTCACCAGTCGTCTTCAATCCTGTGGATTGTCGTCAACCTTCAGATCCCAGTTGAGGAGTACGAAGACCAGTCCCGGAAAGGGTCTCAATTGCCGTGGCCACGGTCTCTTAACTGGGTGTCGGCTCCACAACTGGAATCCTCGGGTGTGTTGACATCCGGCTCGAAGGACCAATTTAATGTTGGATTTATCTCACCAAACATTATAATGAATAAACACAAAAGGAATGAAGACGTTGGTCATTTTACTCATGAGGAGGGCGCATGGGAGATTGTTCAGATTACAGCCTCTCAACACGCTCTAAACAATCTCTCCCGTCGCTCCTGCATTTATTTGAAAATAGGGAGGTTTCTAAGTTTACAAGACATAACGTACTAAGCTACAAGACACAACACACTAAGGGTAGGGTTTCAAGGTGAAAACATGGCACCTGCCACGTCCCGGCCACGTCCTTCTCTCAGATGATTCCTGCTGAGTCATCTTCTTGAAGGCGAGACATCTTTCTTTCTAAACATTGTCCATAATACTAATGCAAGCTAAGCAAATAAATGATAACTTCTACAATACATCTAACACTTTCCCAGTATAATCTCTGGCTATTTAGAGTAGAACTCTGACCTTTATACTAGTTACAGGCAGTTTTTTTAATCCAAAAGCTTTGGTTGGACTTTTACACACATTTGCAGTTTTTATTGCTTAAAAATGCTTCCCAGCGCCTTGGCTGTACACTTTTTCTATTTTGACTCATAACTTCAAAAATGATGCTTTCCCAGTAAAATCTCTGGCTATTTAGAGTAGAACTCTGCCCTTTATACTAGTTACAGGCAGTTTTTTGAATCCAAAAGCTTTGGTTGGAGTTTTACACACATTTGCAGTTTTTTATTGCTTAAAAACGCTTCCCAGCGCCTTGGCTGTACACTTTTTTTATTTGACTCATAACTTCAAAAAGGATGCTTTCCCAGTAAAATTCTCTGGCTATTTAGAGTAGAACTCTGCCCTTTATACTAGTTACAGGCAGTGTTTTTGAATCCAAAAGCTTTGGTTGGAGTTTTACACACATTTGCAGTTTTTATTGCTTAAAAACGCTTCCCAGCCCCTGCTGTACACGTTTTCTATTTTGACTCATAACTTCAAAAAGGATGCTTTCCCAGTAATATCTCTGGCTATTTAGAGTAGAACTCTGCCCTTTATACTAGTTACAGGCAGTTTTTTGAATCCAAAAGCTTTGGTTGGAGTTTTACACACATTTGCAATTTTTTTATTGCTTAAAAACGCTTCCCAGCGCCTGCTGTACACGTTTTCTATTTTGACTCATAACTTCAAAAAGGACGCTTTCCCAGTAAAATCTCTGAATATTTAGAGTAGAACTCTGCCCTTTATACTAGTTACAGGCAGTTTTTTTAATCCAAAGGCTTTGGTTGGAGTTTTACACACATTTGCAGTTTTTTATTGCTTAAAAACGCTTCCCAGCACCTGCTGTACACGTTTTCTATTTTGACTCATAACTTCAAAAAGGATGCTTTCCCAGTAAGATCTCTGGCTATTTAGAGTAGAACTATGCCCTTATACTAGTTACAGGCAGTCTTTTTGAATCCAAAAGCTTTGGTTGGAGTTTTACACACATTTGCAGTTTTTTATTGCTTAAAAACGCTTCCCAGCGCCTTGGCTGTACACTTTTTTTATTTTGACTCATAACTTCACGAAGGATGCTTTCCCAGTAAAATCTCTGGCTATTTAGAGTAGAACTCTGCCCTTTATACTAGTTACAGGCAGTTTTTTTAATCCAAAAGCTTTGGTTGGAGTTTTACACACATTTGCAGTTTTTTATTGCTTAAAAACGCTTCTCAGCGCCTGCTGTACACGCTTCCTATTTTGACTCAACTTCAAAAAGGATGCTTTCCCACTAATATCTCTGGCTATTTAGAGTAGAACTCTGCCCTTTTTACTAGTTACAAGCAGTTTTTTTAATCCAAAAGCTTTGGTTGGAGTTTTACACACATTTGCAGTTTTTTATTGCTTAAAAACGCTTCCCAGCGCCTTGGCCGTACACTTTTTTTATTTTGACTCATAACTTCACAAAGGATGCTTTCCCAGTAAAATCTCTGGCTATTTAGAGTAGAACTCTGCCCTTTATACTAGGTACAGGCAGTTTTTTGAATCCAAAAGCTTTGGTTGGAGTTTTACACACATTTGCAGTTTTTTATTGCTTAAAAACGCTTCCCAGCCCCTGCTGTACACGTTTTCTATTTTGACTCATAACTTCAAAAAGGATACTTTCCCAGGAAGATCTCTGCCTATTTAGAGTAGAACTTTGCCCTTTATACTAGTTACAGGCAGTTTTTTTGAATCCAAATCTTTGGTTGGAGTTTTACACACATTTGCAGTTTTTTATTGCTTAAAAACGCTTCTCAGCGCCTGCTGTACACGTTTTCTATTTTGACTCATAACTTCAAAAAGGATGCTTTCCCACTAAAATCTCTGGCTATTTAGAGTAGAACTCTGCCCTTTATACTAGTTACAGGCAGTTTTTTGAATCCAAAAGCTTTGGTTGGAGTTTTACACACATTTGCAGTTTTTTATTGCTTAAAAGCGCTTCCCAGCGCCTTGGCTGTACACTTTTTTTATTTTGACTCATAACTTCACAAAGGATGCTTTCCCAGTAAAATCTCTGGCTATTTCGAGTAGAACTCGGCCCTTTATACTAGTTACAAGCAGTTGTTTTAATCCAAAAGCTTTGGTTGGAGTTTTACACACATTTGCAGTTTTTTATTGCTTAAAAACGCTTCCCAGCGCCTGCTGTACACGTTTTCTATTTTGACTCATAACTTCAAAAAGGATGCTTTCCCAGTAAAATCTCTGGCTATTTAGAGTAGAACTCTGCCCTTTATACTAGTTACAGGCAGTTTTTTGAATCCAAAAGCTTTGGTTGGAGTTTTACACACATTTGCAGTTTTTATTGCTTAAAATGCTTCCCAGCGCCTTGGCTGTACACTTTTTTTATTTTGACTCATAACTTCACAAAGGATGCTTTCCCAGTAAAATCTCTGGCTATTTAGAGTAGAACTCTGCCCTTTATACTAGTTACAGGCAGTTTTTGAATCCAAAAGCTTTGGTTGGAGTTTTACACACATTTGCAATTTTTTATTGCTTAAAAACGCTTCCCAGCGCCTGCTGTACACGTTTTCTATTTTGACTCATAACTTCAAAAAGGACGCTTTCCCAGTAAAATCTCTGAATATTTAGAGTAGAAATCTGCCCTTTATACTAGTTACAGGCAGTTTTTTTAATCCAAAGGCTTTGGTTGGAGTTTTACACACATTTGCAGTTTTTTATTGCTTAAAAACGCTTCCCAGCACCTGCTGTTCACGTTTCCTATTTTGACTCATAACTTCAAAAAGGATGCTTTCCCAGTAAGATCTCTGGCTATTTAGAGTAGAACTATGCCCTTAATAGTTACAGGCAGTCTTTTGAATCCAAAAGCTTTGGTTGGAGTTTTACACACATTTGCATTTTTTTATTGCTTAAAAACGCTTCCCAGCGCCTTGGCTGTACACTTTTTTTATTTTGACTCATAACTTCACGAAGGATGCTTTCCCAGTAAAATCTCTGGCTATTTAGAGTAGAACTCTGCCCTTTATACTAGTTACAGGCAGTTTTTTTAATCCAAAAGCTTTGGTTGGAGTTTTACACACATTTGCAGTTTTTTATTGCTTAAAAGCGCTTCCCAGCGCCTTGGCTGTACACTTTTTTTATTTTGACTCATAACTTCACAAAGGATGCTTTCCCAGTAAAATCTCTTGCTATTTAGAGTAAAACTCTCCCCTTTATACTAGTTACAGGCAGTGTTTTGAATCCAAAGCTTTGGTTGGAGTTTTACACACATTTGCAGTTTTTATTGACTTAAAAATGCTTCCCAGCGCCTGCTGTACACTTTTTTTATTGTAACTCATAACTTCACAAAGGATGCTTTCCAAGTAAATTCTCTTGCTATTTCAGAGTAAAACTCTTCCCTTTATACTAGTTACAGGCAGTGTTTTGAATCCAAAGCTTTGGTTGGAGTTTTACACACATTTGCAGTTTTTATTGCTTAAAAATGCTTCCCAGCGCCCTGCTGTACACATTTTTTATTTGTAACTCATAACTTCACAAAGGATGCTTTCCCAGTAAATTCTCTTGCTATTTAGAGTAGAACTCTGCCCTTTATACTAGTTACAGGCAGTTTTTTGAATCCAAAAGCTTTGGTTGGAGTTTTACACACATTTGCAGTTTTTTATTGCTTAAAAACGCTTCCCAGCCCCTGCTGTACACGTTTTCTATTTTGACTCATAACTTCAAAAAGGATGGTTTCCCAGTAATATATCTGGCTATTTAGAGTAGAACTCTGCCCTTTATACTAGTTACAGGCAGTTTTTTTAATCCAAAGGCTTTGGTTGGAGTTTTACACACATTTGCAGTTTTTTATTGCTTAAAAACGCTTCCCAGCACCTGCTGTTCACGTTTTCCTATTTTGACTCATAACTTCAAAAAGGATGCTTTCCCAGTAAGATCTCTGGCTATTTAGAGTAGAACTATGCCCTTAATAGTTACAGGCAGTCTTTTGAATCCAAAAGCTTTGGTTGGAGTTTTACACACATTTGCATTTTTTTATTGCTTAAAAACGCTTCCCAGCGCCTTGGCTGTACACTTTTTTTATTTTGACTCATAACTTCACGAAGGATGCTTTCCCAGTAAAATCTCTGGCTATTTAGAGTAGAACTCTGCCCTTTATACTAGTTACAGGCAGTGTTTTTGAATCCCAAAGCTTTGGTTGGAGTTTTACACACATTTGCAGTTTTTATTACTTGAAAATGCTTCCCAGCGCCTGCTGTACACTTTTTTTTATTGTAACTCATAACTTCACAAAGGATGCTTTCCAAGTTAATTCTCTTGCATTTCAGAGTAAAACTCTTCCCTTTATACTTGTTACAGGCAGTGGTTTGAATCCCAAAGCTTTGGTTGGAGTTTTACACACATTTGCAGTTTTTATTGCTTAAAAATGCTTCACAGCTCCCTCTGCTGTGCACATTTTTTTTTGTAACTCATAACTTGACTAATGATGCTTTCCCCGTAAATTCTCTTGCTTTTTAGAGTAAAACTCTCCACTTTATACTAGTTACAGACAGTTGTTTGAATCCCAAAGCTTTGGTTGGAGTTTTACACACATTTGCAGTTTTTATTGCTTAAAAATGCTTCCCAGCTCTCTCTGCTGTACACTTTTTTTATTTTGACTCATAACTTCACAAAGGATGCTTTCCCAGTAAATTCTCTTGCTATTTCAGAGTAAAACTCTTCCCTTTATACTAGTTACAGGCAGTGGTTTGAATCCCAAAGCTTTGGTTGGAGTTTTACACACATTTGCAGTTTTTATTGCTTAAAAATGCTTCCCAGCGCCCTGCTGTACACTTTTTTTATTTGTAACTCATAACTTCACAAAGGATGCTTTCCCAGTAAATTATCTTGCTATTTCAGAGTAAAACTCTTCCCTTTATACTAGTTACAGGCAGTGGTTTGAATCCCAAAGCTTTGGTTGGAGTTTTACACACATTTGCAGTTTTTAGTGATTAAAAATGCTTCCCAGCGCCTGCTGTACACTTTTTTTATTGTAACTCATAACGTCACAAAGGATGCTTTCCAAGTAAATTCTCTTGCATTTCAGAGTAAAACTCTCCCCTTTATACTAGTTACAGGCAGTGTTTTTGAATCCCAAAGCTTTGGTTGGAGTTTTACACACATTTGCAGTTTTTATTACTTGAAAATGCTTCCCAGCGCCTGCTGTACACTTTTTTTTATTGTAACTCATAACTTCACAAAGGATGCTTTCCAAGTTAATTCTCTTGCATTTCAGAGTAAAACTCTTCCCTTTATACTTGTTACAGGCAGTGGTTTGAATCCCAAAGCTTTGGTTGGAGTTTTACACACATTTGCAGTTTTTATTGCTTAAAAATGCTTCACAGCTCCCTCTGCTGTGCACATTTTTTTTTGTAACTCATAACTTGACTAATGATGCTTTCCCCGTAAATTCTCTTGCTTTTTAGAGTAAAACTCTCCACTTTATACTAGTTACAGACAGTTGTTTGAATCCCAAAGCTTTGGTTGGAGTTTTACACACATTTGCAGTTTTTATTGCTTAAAAATGCTTCCCAGCTCTCTCTGCTGTACACTTTTTTATTTTGACTCATAACTTCACAAAGGATGCTTTCCAAGTAAATTCTCTTGCATTTCAGAGTAAAACTCTTCCCTTTATACTAGTTACAGGCAGTGGTTTGAATCCCAAAGCTTTGGTTGGAGTTTTACCCACATTTGCAGTTTTTAGTGATTAAAAATGCTTCCCAGCGCCTGCTGTACACTTTTTTTATTGTAACTCATAACTTCACAAAGGATGCTTTCCAAGTAAATTATCTTGCATTTCAGAGTAAAACTCTTCCCTTTATACTAGTTACAGGCAGTGGTTTGAATCCCAAAGCTTTGGTTGGAGTTTTACCCACATTTGCAGTTTTTAGTGATTAAAAATGCTTCGCAGCGCCTGCTGTACACTTTTTTTATTGTAACTCATAACTTCACAAAGGATGCATTCCCAGTAAATTATCTTGCTTTTTCGAGTAAAGCTCTCCCCTTTATACTAGTTACAGGCAGTGGTTTTGAATACCAAAGCTTTGGTTGGACTTTTACACACATTTGCAGCTTTTATCGCTTAAAAATGGTTCCCAGCGCCTGCTGTACACTTTTTTTATTTTGACTCTTAACTTCACAAAGGATGCTTTTCCAGTAAATTCTCTTGCTTTTTAGAGTAAAACTGTCCCCTTTATACTAGTTACAGGCAGTGGTTTGAATTCCAAAGCTTTGGTTGGAGTTTTACACACATTTGCAGTTTTTAGTGCTTAAAAATGCTTCCCAGCGCCTGCTGTACACTTTTTTTATTGTAACTCATAACGTCACAAAGGATGCTTTCCCAGTAAAATTCGCTTGCTTCTTAGAGTAAAACTCTCCCCTTTATACTAGTTACAGTCACTGGTTTGAATCCCAAAGCTTTGGTTGGAGTTTTACACACATTTGCAGTTTTTATTGCTTAAAAATGCTTCCCAGCACCCTCTGCTGTACACTTTTTTATTTTGACTCATAACTTCACAAAGGATGCTTTCCCAGTAAATTCTCTTGCTTTTTAGAGTAAAACTGCTCCCCTTTAGACTAGTTGCAGGCAGTGGTTTGAATCCAAAGCTTTGGTTGGAGTTTTACACACATTTGCAGTTTTTAGTGATTAAAAATGCTTCCCAGCGCCTGCTGTCCACTTTTTTTATTGTAACTCATAACTTCAAAAAGGATGCTTTCCCAGTAAATTCTCTTGCTTCTTAGAGTAAAACTATCCCCTTTATACTAGTTACAGTCACTGGTTTGAATCCCAAAGCTTTGGTTGGAGTTTTACACACATTTGCAGTTTTTATTGCTGAAAAATGCTTCCCAGCACCCTCTGCTGTACACTTTTTTTATTTTGACTCATAACTTCACAAAGGATGCTTTTCCAGTAAATTCTCTTGCTTTTTAGAGTAAAACTGTCCCCTTTATACTAGTTACAGGCAGTGGTTTGAATCCCAAAGCTTTGGTTGGAGTTTTACACACATTTGCAGTTTTTAGTGATTAAAAATGCTTCCCAGCGCCTGCTGTACACTTTTTTTATTTGTACTCATAACTTCACAAAAGATGCTTTCCAAGTAAATTCTCTTGCATTTAGAGTAAAACTCTCCCCTTTATACTAGTTACAGGCAGTGGTTTGAATCCCAAAGCTTTGGTTGGAGTTTTACACACATTTGCAGTTTTTATTGCTTAAAAATGCTTCCCAGCTCCTCTGCTGTACACTTTTTTTATTTTGACTCATAACTTCACAAAGGATGCTTTCCCAGTAAATTCTCTTGCTTTTAGAGTAAAACTCTCCCTTTATACTAGTTACAGGCAGTGGTTTGAATCCCAAAGCTTTGGTTGGAGTTTTACACACATTTGCAGTTTTTATTGCTTAAAAATGCTTCCCAGCGCCTGCTGTACACTTTTTTATTTGTACTCATAACTTCACAAAGGATGCTTTCCCAGTAAATTCTCTTGCATTTTAGAGTAGAACTCTCCCCTTTATACTAGTTACAGGCAGTGGTTTGAATCCCAAAGCTTTGGTTGGAGTTTTACACACATTTGCAGTTTTTATTGCTTAAAAATGCTTCCCAGCGCCTGCTGTACACTTTTTTTATTTTAACTCATAACTTCACAAAGGATGCTTTCCCAGTAAATTCTCTTGCTTTTTAGAAGTAGAAACTCTCCCCTTTATACTAGTTACAGGCAGTGGTTTGAATCCCAAAGCTTTGGTTGGAGTTTTACACACATTTGCAGTTTTTATTGCTTAAAAATGCTTCCCAGCGCCTGCTGTACACTTTTTTTATTTTGACTCATAACTTCACAAAGGATGCTTTCCAGTAAATTCTCTTGCATTTTAGAGTAAAACTCTCCCCTTTATACTAGTTACAGGCAGTGGTTTGAATCCCAAAGCTTTGGTTGGAGTTTTACACACATTTGCAGTTTTTATTGCTTAAAAATGCTTCCCAGCGCCTGCTGTACACTTTTTTTATTTTGACTCATAACTTCACAAAGGATGCTTTCCCAGTAAAGTCTCTTGCTTTTAGAGTAGAACTCTCCCCTTTATACTAGTTACAGGCAGTGGTTTGAATCCCAAAGCTTTGGTTGGAGTTTTACACACATTTGCAGTTTTTATTGCTGAAAAATGCTTCCCAGCGCCTGCTGTACACTTTTTTTATTTTGACTCATAACTTCACAAAGGATGCTTTCCCAGGAAATTCTCTTGCTTTTTAGAGTAAAACTCTCCCCTTTATAATAGTTACAGGCAGTGGTTTGAATCCCAAAGCTTTGGTTGGAGTTTTACACACATTTGCAGTTTTTATTGCTTAAAAATGCTTCCCAGCGCCTGCTGTACACTTTTTTTATTTTGACTCATAACTTCACAAAGGATGCTTTCCCAGTAAAGTCTCTTGCTTTTTAGAGTAGAACTCTCCCCTTATACTAGTTACAGGCAGTGGTTTGAATCCCAAAGCTTTGGTTGGAGTTTTACACACATTTGCAGTTTTTATCGCTTAAAAATGCTTCCCAGCGCCTGCTGTCCACTTTTTTTATTGTAACTCATAACTTCACAAAGGATGCTTTCCCAGTAAATTCTCTTGCTTTTTAGAGTAAAACTCTCCCCTTTATACTAGTTACAGGCAGTGGTTTGAATCCCAAAGCTTTGGTTGGAGTTTTACACACATTTGCAGTTTTTATTGCTTAAAAATGCTTCCCAGCGCCTGCTGTACACTTTTTTTATTTTGACTCATAACTTCACAAAGGATGCTTTCCCAGTAAATTCTATTGCTTTTTAGAGTAGAACTCTCCCCTTTATACTAGTTACAGGCAGTGGTTTGAATCCCAAAGCTTTGGTTGGAGTTTTACACACATTTGCAGTTTTTATTGCTTAAAAATGCTTCCCAGCGCCTGCTGTACACTTTTTTTATTTTGACTCATAACTTCACAAAGGATGCTTTCCCAGTAAATTCTCTTGCTTTTTAGAGTAAAACTCTCCCCTTTATACTAGTTACAGGCAGTGGTTTGAATCCCAAAGCTTTGGTTGGAGTTTTACACACATTTGCAGTTTTTATTGCTTAAAAATGCTTCCCAGCTCCTCTGCTGTACAATTTTTTTATTTTGACTCATAACTTCACAAAGGATGCTTTCCCAGTAAATTATCTTTTTTTTAATCGTATAACACTCCGCTTTATACTAGTTGCAGGTTGTGGTTTGAATCCCAAAGCTTTGGTTGGAGTTTTACACACATTTGCAGTTTTTATTGCTGAAAAATGCTTCCCAGCGCCTTTGTAAACTTTTTTTATTTTGACTCAGAACTTCACAAAGGATGCTTTCCCAGTAAATTCTCTTTTTTTTTATTGTATAACACTCCGCTTTATACTAGTTGCAGGTTGTGGTTTGAATCCCAAAGCTTTGGTTGGAGTTTTACACACATTTGCAGTTTTTATCGCTTAAAAATGCTTCCCAGCGCGTGCTGTACACCTTTTTTATTTTGACTCATAACTTCACAAAGGATGCTTTCCCATGAAATTCTCTTGCTTTTTAGAGTAAAACTCTCCCCTTTATACTAGTTACAGGAAGTGGTTTGAATCCCAAAGCTTTGGTTGGAGTTTTACACACATTTGTTGTTTTTATTGCTTAAAAATGCTTCCCAGCGCCTGCTGTACACTTTTTTTTATTTTGACTAATAACTTCACAAAGGATGCTTTCCCAGTAAAGTCTCTTGCTTTTTAGAGTAGAACTCTCCCCTTTATACTAGTTACAGGCAGTGGTTTGAATCCCAAAGCTTTGGTTGGAGTTTTACACACATTTGCAGTTTTTATTGCTTAAAAATGCTTCCCAGCGCCTCTGCTGTACACTTTTTTTATTTTGACTCATAACTTCACAAAGGATGCTTTCCCAGGTAAATTCTCTTGCATTTTAGAGTAAAACTCTCCCCTTTATACTAGTTACAGGCAGTGGTTTGAATCCCAAAGCTTTGGTTGGAGTTTTACACACATTTGCAGTTTTTATTGCTTAAAAATGCTTCCCAGCGCCTGCTGTACACTTTTTTTATTGTAACTCATAACTTCACAAAGGATGCTTTCCCAGTAAATTCTCTTGCTTATTAGAGTAAAACTTATCCCCTTTATACTAGTTACAGGCAATTCGTTTGAATACCAAAGCTTTGGTTGGAGTTTTACACACATTTGCTGTTTTTCATTGCTTAAAAATGCTCCCTCCTGCTGTACACTTTTTTTATTTTTAACTCATAACTTCACAAAGGATGCTTTCCCAGTAAATTCTCTTGCTTTTAGAGATAAAACGCTCCCCTTTATACTAGTTACAGGCAGTGGTTTGAATCGCCAAAGCTCTGGTTGGAGTTTTACACACATTTGCAGTTTTTATCGCTTAAAAATAGCTCCCAGCTCCCTCTGCTGTTACACTTTTTTTAGTTTTGACTCATACCTTCACAAAGGATGGTTTCCCAGTAAATTCTCTTGCTTTTGAGAGTAAAACTCTCCCCTTTATACTAGTTACAGGCAGTGGTTTGAATACCAAAGCTTTGGTTGGAGTTTTACACACATTTGCTGTTTTTATTGCTTAAAAATGCTCCCCAGCTCCCTCTGCTGTTCACTTTTTTTGTTTTGACTCATACCTTCACAAAGGATGGTTTCCCAGTAAATTCTCTTGCTTTTTAGAGTATAACTCTCCCCTTTATACTAGTTACAGGCAGTAGTTTGAATCCCAAAGCTATGGTTGGAGTTTGACACACATTTGCTGTTTTTTATTGCTTAAAAATGCTTCGCAGCGCCCCCTGTACACTTTTTTATTTTCACTTTTAAATTCACAAAGGATGCTTTCCAAGTAAATTCTCTTGCATTTAAGAGTAAATCTCTCCCCTTTATACTAGTTACAGGCAGTGGTTTGAATCCCAAAGCTTTGGTTGGAGTTTTACACACATTTGCAGTTTTTATTGCTTAAAAATGCTTCCCAGCGCCTGCTATACACTTTTTTAATTTTCACTCATAACTTCACAAAGGATGCTTTCCCAGTAAAGTCTCTTGTTTTTTAGAGTAGAACTCTCCCCTTTATACTAGTTACAGGCAGTAGTTTGAATCCCAAAGCTTTGGTTTGAGTTTTACAAACATTTGCAGTTTTTATTGCTTAGAAATGCTTCCCAGCGCCTGGTGTACACTTTTTTAAATTTTGACTCATAACTTCACAAAGGATGCTTTCCAAGTAAAGTCTCTTGTTTTTTGGAGTATAACTCTCCCCGCTATACTAGTTACGGGCAGTGGTTTGAATCCCAAAGCTTTGGTTGGAGTTTTACACACATTTGCAGTTTTTATTGCTGAAAAATGCTTCCCAGCGCCTGCTGTACACTTTTTTTTATTTTGACTCATAACTTCACAAATGATGCTTTCCAAGTAAATTCTCTTGCATTTAAGAGTAAAACTCTCCCCTTTATACTAGTTACAGGCAGTGGTTTGAATCCCAAAGCTTTGGTTGGAGTTTTACACACATTTGCAGTTTTTATTGCTTAAAAATGCTTCCCAGCGCCTGCTGTACACTTTTTTTATTTTGACTCATAACTTCACAAAGGATGCTTTCCCAGTAAATTCTCTTGCTTTTTAGAGTAGAACTCTCCCCTTTATACTAGTTACAGGCAGTGGTTTGAATCCCAAAGCTTTGGTTGGAGTTTTACACACATTTGCAGTTTTTATTGCTTAAAAATGCTTCCCAGCGCCTGCTGTACAATTTTTTCATTTTGACTAATAACTTCACAAAGGATGCTTTCCAAGTAAATTCTCTTGCATTTCAGAGTAAAACTCTCCCCTTTATACTAGTTACAGGTTGTGGTTTGAATCCCAAAGCTTTGGTTGGAGTTTTACACATATTTGCTGTTTTTATTGCTTAAAAATGCTTCCCAGCGCCTGCTGTACACTTTCTTTATTTTCACTCATAACTTCACAAAGGATGCTTTCCCAGTAAAGTCTATTGCTTTTTAGAGTAGAACTCTACCCTTTATACTAGTTACAGCCCGTGGTTTGAATCCCAAAGCTTTGGTTGGAGTTTTACACAGATTTGCAGTTTTTATGGCTTAAAAATGCTTCCCGGCGCCTGCTGTACACATTCTTTATTTTCACTCATAACTTCACAAAGGATGATTTCCCAGTAAAGTCTCTTGCTTTTTAGAGTAGAACTCTCCCCGTTATACTAGTTACAGGCAGTGGTTTGAATCCCAAAGCTTTGGTTGGAGTTTTACAAGCATTTGCAGTTTTTATTGCTTAAAAATGCTTCCCAGCGCCTGCTGTACACTTTTTTTATTTTGTCTCATAACTTCACAAAAGATGCTTTCCCAGTAAATTCTATTGCTTTTTAGAGTAGAACTCTCCCCTTTATACTAGTTACAGGCCGTGGTTTGAATCCCAAAGCTTTGGTTGGAGTTTTACACAGATTTGCAGTTTTTATGGCTTAAAAATGCTTCCCGGCGCCTGCTGTACACTTTTTTTATTTTCACTCATAACTTCACAAAGGATGATTTCCCAGAAAATTCTCTTGCATTTAAGAGTAAAACTCTCCCCTTTATACTAGTTACAGGCAGTGGTTTGAATCCCAAAGCTTTGGTTGGAGTTTTACACACATTTGCAGTTTTTATTGCTTAAAAATGCTTCCCACCGCCTGCTGTACACTTTTTTTATTTTGACTCATAACTTCACAAAGGATGCTTTCCCAGTAAATTCTCTTGCTTTTTAGAGTAAAACTCTCCCCTTTATACTAGTTACAGGCAGTAGTTTGAATCCCAAAGCTTTGGTTTGAGTTTTACAAACATTTGCAGTTTTTATTGCTTAGAAATGCTTCCCAGCTCACTCTGCTGTCCACTTTCTTTATTTTGACTCATAACTTCACAAATGATGCTTTCCAAGTAAATTCTCTTGATTTTTAGAGTAAAACTCTCCCCTTTAACCGAGTTACAGGCAGTGGTTTGAATCCCAAAGCTTTGGTAGGAGTTTTACACACATTTGCAGTTTTTATTGCTTAAAAATGCTTCCCAGCTCCCTCTGCTGGGCACGTTTTCTATTGTAACTCATAACTTCACAAAGGATGCTTTCCCAGTAAATTCTCTTGCTTTTTAGAGTAAAACTAACCCCTTTAAACTAGTTACAGGCAGTGGTATGAATCCCAAAGCTTTGGTTGGAGTTTTACACATATTTGTTGTTTTTATTGCTTAAAAATGCTTCCCAGCGCCTGCTGAACATTTTCTTTATTTTCACTCATAACTTCACAAAGTATGCTTTCCCAGTAAAGTCTATTGCTTTTTAGAGTAGAACTCTCCCCTTTATACTAGTTACAGGCCGTGGTTTGAATCCCAAAGCTTTGGTTGGAGTTTTACACAGATTTGCAGTTTTTATGGCTTAAAAATGCTTCCCAGCGCCTGCTGTACACTTTTTTTATTTTCACTCATAACTTCACAAAGGATGCTTTCCCAGTAAAGTCTCTTGCATTTAAGAGTAAAACTCTCCCCTTTATACTAGTTACAGGCAGTGGTTTGAATCCCAAAGCTTTGGTTGGAGTTTTACACACATTTGCAGTTTTTATTGCTTAAAAATGCTTCCCAGCGCCTGCTGTACACTTTTTTTATTTTGACTCATAACTTCACAAAGGATGCTTTCCCAGTAAATTCTCTTGCATTTTAGAGTAGAACTCTCCCCTTTATACTAGTTACAGGCAGTGGTTTGAATCCCAAAGCTTTGGTTGGAGTTTTACACACATTTGCAGTTTTTATTGCTTAAAAATGCTTCCCAGCGCCTGCTGTACACTTTTTTATTTTGACTCATAACTTCACAAAGGATGCTTTCCAAGTAAATTCTCTTGCATTTTTAGAGTAAAACTCTCCCCTTTATACTAGTTACAGGCAGTGGTTTGAATCCCAAAGCTTTGGTTAGGAGTTTTACACACATTTGCAGTTTTTATTGCTTAAAAATGCTTCCCAGCTCCTCTGCTGTACACTTTTTCTATTTTGACTCATAACTTCACAAAGGATGCTTTCCAAGTAAATTCTCTTGCATTTTAGAGTAAAACTCTCCCCTTTATACTAGTTACAGGCAGTGGTTTGAATCCCAAAGCTTTGGTTGGAGTTTTACACACATTTGCAGTTTTTATGGCTTAAAAATGCTTCCCGGCGCCTGCTGTACACTTTTTTTATTTTCACTCATAACTTCACAAAGGATGATTTCCCAGTAAAGTCTCTTGCTTTTTAGAGTAGAACTCTCCCCGTTATACTAGTTACAGGCAGTGGTTTGAATCCCAAAGCTTTGGTTGGAGTTTTACAAGCATTTGCAGTTTTTATTGCTTAAAAATGCTTCCCAGCGCCTGCTGTACACGTTTTTTATTTTGACTCATAACTTCACAAAGGATGCTTTCCAAGTAAATTCTCTTGCATTTAAGAGTAAAACTCTCCCCTTTATACTAGTTACAGGCAGTGGTTTGAATCCCAAAGCTTTGGTTGGAGTTTTACACACATTTGCAGTTTTTATTGCTTAAAAATGCTTCCCAGCGCCTGCTGTACACTTTTATTTATTTTGACTCATAACTTCACAAAGGATGCTTTCCCAGTAAATTCTATTGCTTTTTAGAGTAGAACTCTCCCCTTTATACTAGTTACAGGCCGTGGTTTGAATCCCAAAGCTTTGGTTGGAGTTTTACACAGATTTGCAGTTTTTATGGCTTAAAAATGCTTCCCGGCTGCCTGCTGTACACTTTCTTTATTTTCACTCATAACTTCACAAAGGATGCTTTCCCAGTAAAGTCTCTTGCTTTTTAGAGTAGAACTCTCCCCTTTATACTAGTTACAGGCAGTGGTTTGAATCCCAAAGCTTTGGTTGGAGTTTTACACAGCATTTGCAGTTTTTATTGCTTAAAAATGCTTCCCAGCGCCTGCTGTACACTTTTTTTATTTTCACTCATAACTTCACAAAGGATGCTTTCCCAGTAAAGTCTCTTGCTTTTAAGAGTAGAACTCTCCCCTTTATACTAGTTACAGGCAGTGGTTTGAATCCCAAAGCTTTGGTTGGAGTTTTACACAGCATTTGCAGTTTTTATTGCTTAAAAATGCTTCCCAGCGCCTGCTGTACACTTTTTTTATTTTGACTCATAACTTCACAAAGGATGCTTTCCAAGTAAATTCTCTTGCATTTAAGAGTAAAACTCTCCCTTTATACTAGTTACAGGCCGTGGTTTGAATCCCAAAGCTTTGGTTGGAGTTTTACACAGATTTGCAGTTTTTATGGCTTAAAAATGCTTCCCGGTGCCTGCTGTACACTTTCTTTATTTTCACTCATAACTTCACAAAGTATGCTTTCCCAGTAAAGTCTCTTGCTTTTTAGAGTAGAACTCTCCCCTTTATACTAGTTACAGGCAGTGGTTTGAATCCCAAAGCTTTGGTTGGAGTTTTACACAGCATTTGCAGTTTTTATTGCTTAAAAATGCTTCCCAGCGCCTGCTGTACACTTTTTTTATTTTGACTCATAACTTCACAAAGGATGCTTTCCCAGTAAAGTCTATTGCTTTTTAGAGTAGAACTCTCCCCTTTATACTAGTTACAGGCAGTGGTTTGAATCCCAAAGCTTTGGTTGGAGTTTTACACAGATTTGCAGTTTTTATTGCTTAAAAATGCTTCCCAGCGCCTGCTGTACACTTTTTTTATTTTGACTCATAACTTCACAAAGGATGCTTTCCAAGTAAATTCTCTTGCATTTTAGAGTAAAACTCTCCCCTTTATACTAGTTACAGGCAGTGGTTTGAATCCCAAAGCTTTGGTTGGAGTTTTACACAGCATTTGCAGTTTTTATTGCTTAAAAATGCTTCCCAGCGCCTGCTGTACACTTTTTTTATTTTGACTCATAACTTCACAAAGGATGCTTTCCAAGTAAATTCTCTTGCATTTAAGAGTAAAACTCTCCCCTTTATACTAGTTACAGGCAGTGGTTTGAATCCCAAAGCTTTGGTTGGAGTTTTACACACATTTGCAGTTTTTATTGCTTAAAAATGCTTCCCAGCGCCTGCTGTACACTTTTTTTATTTTGACTCATAACTTCACAAAGGATGCTTTCCAAGTAAAGTCTATTGCATTTTAGAGTAGAACTCTCCCCGTTATACTAGTTACAGGCGGTGGTTTGAATCCCAAAGCTTTGGTTGGAGTTTTACAAGCATTTGCAGTTTTTATGGCTTAAAAATGCTTCCCAGCGCCTGCTGTACACTTTTTTTATTTTGACTCATAACTTCACAAAGGATGCTTTCCCAGTAAAGTCTCTTGCTTTTTAGAGTAGAACTCTCCCCTTTATACTAGTTACAGGCAGTGGTTTGAATCCCAAAGCTTTGGTTGGAGTTTTACACAGCATTTGCAGTTTTTATGGCTTAAAAATGCTTCCCGGCGCCTGCTGTACACTTTTTTTATTTTCACTCATAACTTCACAAAGGATGATTTCCCAGTAAATTCTCTTGCATTTTAGAGTAAAACTCTCCCCTTTATACTAGTTACAGGCAGTGGTTTGAATCCCAAAGCTTTGGTTGGAGTTTTACACACATTTGCAGTTTTTATTGCTTAAAAATGCTTCCCAGCGCCTGCTGTACACTTTTTTATTTTGACTCATAACTTCACAAATGATGCTTTCCAAGTAAAGTCTCTTGCATTTTAGAGTAAAACTCTCCCCTTTATACTAGTTACAGGCAGTGGTTTGAATCCCAAAGCTTTGGTTGGAGTTTTACACACATTTGCAGTTTTTATTGCTTAAAAATGCTTCCCAGCGCCTGCTGTACACTTTTTTTATTTTGACTCATAACTTCACAAAGGATGCTTTCCAAGTAAATTCTCTTGCATTTAAGAGTAAAACTCTCCCCTTTATACTAGTTACAGGCAGTGGTTTGAATCCCAAAGCTTTGGTTGGAGTTTTACACATATTTGCAGTTTTTATTGCTTAAAAATGCTTCCCAGCGCCTGCTGTACACTTTTTTTATTTTGACTCATAACTTCACAAAGGATGCTTTCCAAGTAAATTCTCTTGCATTTAAGAGTAAAACTCTCCCCTTTATACTAGTTACAGGCAGTGGTTTGAATCCCAAAGCTTTGGTTGGAGTTTTACACACATTTGCAGTTTTTATTGCTTAAAAATGCTTCCCAGCGCCTGCTGTACACTTTTTTCATTTTGACTCATAACTTCACAAAGGATGCTTTCCAAGTAAATTCTATTGCATTTTAAGAGTAAAACTCTCCCCTTTATACTAGTTACAGGCAGTGGTTTGAATCCCAAAGCTTTGGTTGGAGTTTTACACAGCATTTGCAGTTTTTATTGCTTAAAAATGCTTCCCAGCGCCTGCTGTACACTTTTTTATTTTCACTCATAACTTCACAAAGGATGCTTTCCCAGTAAAGTCTATTGCTTTTTAGAGTAGAACTCTCCCCTTTATACTAGTTACAGGCCGGTGGTTTGAATCCCAAAGCTTTGGTTGGAGTTTTACACAGATTTGCAGTTTTTATGGCTTAAAAATGCTTCCCGGCGCCTGCTGTACACTTTTTTTATTTTCACTCATAACTTCACAAAGGATGATTTCCCAGTAAAGTCTCTTGCTTTTTAAGAGTAGAACTCTCCCCGTTATACTAGTTACAGGCAGTGGTTTGAATCCCAAAGCTTTGGTTGGAGTTTTACACAGCATTTGCAGTTTTTATTGCTTAAAAATGCTTCCCAGCGCCTGCTGTACACTTTTTTTATTTTGACTCATAACTTCACAAAGGATGCTTTCCAAGTAAATTCTCTTGCATTTAAGAGTAAAACTCTCCCCTTTATACTAGTTACAGGCAGTGGTTTGAATCCCAAAGCTTTGGTTGGAGTTTTACACACATTTGCAGTTTTTATTGCTTAAAAATGCTTCCCAGCGCCTGCTGTACACTTTTTTTATTTTGACTCATAACTTCACAAAGGATGCTTTCCAAGTAAATTCTCTTGCTTTTTAGAGTAGAACTCTCCCCTTTATACTAGTTACAGGCAGTGGTTTGAATCCCAAAGCTTTGGTTGGAGTTTTACACAGATTTGCAGTTTTTATTGCTTAAAAATGCTTCCCAGCTGCCTGCTGTACACGTTTTTTATTTTCACTCATAACTTCACAAAGGATGCTTTCCAAGTAAAGTCTCTTGCTTTTTAGAGTAGAACTCTCCCCTTTATACTAGTTACAGGCAGTGGTTTGAATCCCAAAGCTTTAGGTTGGAGTTTTACAAGCATTTGCAGTTTTTATTGCTGAAAAATGCTTCCCAGCGCCCTGCTGTACACTTTTTCTATTTGTACTCATAACTTCACAAAGGATGCTTTCCCAGTAAATTCTCTTGCTTTTTAGAGTAGAACTCTACCCCTTTATAACTAGTTACAGGCAGTGGTTTGAATCCCAAAGCTTTGGTTGGAGTTTTACACACATTTGCAGTTTTTATTGCTTAAAAATGCTTCCCAGCGCCTGCTGTACAATTTTTTTATTTTGACTCATAACTTCACAAAGGATGCTTTCCAAGTAAAGTCTATTGCATTTTCAGAGTAGAAACTCTCCCCTTTATACTAGTTACAGGCTGTGGTTTGAATCCCAAAGCTTTGGTTGGAGTTTTACACAGATTTGCAGTTTTTATTGCTTAAAAATGCTTCCCAGCGCCTGCTGTACACTTTTTTTATTTTCACTCATAACTTCACAAAGGATGCTTTCCCAGTAAAGTCTCTTGCATTTAAGAGTAAAACTCTCCCCTTTATACTAGTTACAGGCAGTGGTTTGAATCCCAAAGCTTTGGTTGGAGTTTTACACACATTTGCAGTTTTTATTGCTTAAAAATGCTTCCCAGCGCCTGCTGTACACTTTTTTTATTTTGACTCATAACTTCACAAAGGATGCTTTCCAAGTAAATTCTCTTGCATTTAAGAGTAAAACTCTCCCCTTTATACTAGTTACAGGCAGTGGTTTGAATCCCAAAGCTTTGGTTGGAGTTTTACACACATTTGCAGTTTTTATTGCTTAAAAATGCTCCCCAGCTCCCTCTGCTGTACAATTTTTTTATTTTAACTCATAACTTCACAAAGGATGCTTTCCAGTGTACATTTCTCTTGCTTTTTAGAGTAGAACTCTCCCCTTTATACTAGTTACAGGCAGTAGTTTGAATCCCAAAGCTTTGGTTTGAGTTTTACAAACATTTGCAGTTTTTATTGCTTAGAAATGCTTCCCAGCTCACTCTGCTGTCCACTTTCTTTATTTTGACTCATAACTTCACAAATGATGCTTTCCAAGTAAATTCTCTTGATTTTTAGAGTAAAACTCTCCCCTTTAACCGAGTTACAGGCAGTGGTTTGAATCCCAAAGCTTTGGTAGGAGTTTTACACACATTTGCAGTTTTAATTGCTTAAAAATGCTTCCCAACGCCTGCTGTACAATTTTTTCATTTTGACTAATAACTTCACAAATGATGCTTTCCAAGTAAAGTCTATTGCATTTCAGAGTAAAACTCTCCCCTTTATACTAGTTACAGGTTGTGGTTTGAATCCCAAAGCTTTGGTTGGAGTTTTACACATATTTGTTGTTTTTATTGCTTAAAAATGCTTCCCAGCGCCTGCTGTACACTTTTTTTATTTTGACTCATAACTTCACAAAGGATGCTTTCCCAGTAAAGTCTATTGCATTTCAGAGTAAAACTCTCCCCTTTATACTAGTTACAGGCTGTGGTTTGAATCCCAAAGCTTTGGTTGGAGTTTTACACATATTTGCAGTTTTTATGGCTTAAAAATGCTTCCCGGCGCCTGCTGTACACTTTTTTTATTTTCACTCATAACTTCACAAAGGATGATTTCCCAGTAAAGTTCTCTTGCTTTTTAAGAGTAGAACGCTCCCCGTTATACTAGTTACAGGCAGTGGTTTGAATCCCAAAGCTTTGGTTGGAGTTTTACAAGCATTTGCAGTTTTTATTGCTGAAAAATGCTTCCCAGCGCCTGCTGTACACGTTTTTTATTTTGACTCATAACTTCACAAAGGATGCTTTCCAAGTAAATTCTCTTGCATTTTAGAGTAAAACTCTCCCCTTTATACTAGTTACAGGCAGTGGTTTGAATCCCAAAGCTTTGGTTGGAGTTTTACACACATTTGCAGTTTGTATTGCTTAAAAATGCTTCCCAGCGCCTGCTGTACACTTTTTTTATTTTGACTCATAACTTCACAAAGGATGCTTTCCCAGTAAATTCTATTGCTTTTAGAGTAGAACTCTCCCCTTTATACTAGTTACAGGCCGTGGTTTGAATCCCAAAGCTTTGGTTGGAGTTTTACACAGATTTGCAGTTTTTATGGCTTAAAAATGCTTCCCGGCGCCTGCTGTACACTTTTTTTATTTTCACTCATAACTTCACAAAGGATGATTTCCCAGTAAAGTCTCTTGCTTTTTAGAGTAGAACTCTCCCCGTTATACTAGTTACAGGCAGTGGTTTGAATCCCAAAGCTTTGGTTGGAGTTTTACAAGCATTTGCAGTTTTTAGTGCTGAAAAATCCTTCCCAGCGTCTGCTGTACACTTTTTTTATTTTGACTCATAACTTCACAAAGGATGCTTTCCAAGTAAATTCTCTTGCATTTAAGAGTAAAACTCTCCCCTTTATACTAGTTACAGGCAGTGGTTTGAATCCCAAAGCTTTGGTTGGAGTTTTACACACATTTGCAGTTTTTATTGCTTAAAAATGCTTCCCAGCGCCTGCTGTACACTTTTTTTATTTTGACTCATAACTTCACAAAGGATGCTTTCCAAGTAAATTCTCTTGCATTTAAGAGTAAAACTCTCCCCTTTATACTAGTTACAGGCAGTGGTTTGAATCCCAAAGCTTTGGTTGGAGTTTTACACACATTTGCAGTTTTTATTGCTTAAAAATGCTCCCCAGCTCCCTCTGCTGTACAATTTTTTTATTGAAACTCATAACTTCACAAAGGATGCTTTCAGTGTACATTTTCTTGCTTTTTAGAGTAGAACTCTCCCCTTTATACTAGTTACAGGCAGTAGTTTGAATCCCAAAGCTTTGGTTTGAGTTTTACAAACATTTGCAGTTTTTATTGCTTAGAAATGTTTCCCAGCTCACTCTGCTGTCCACTTTCTTTATTTTGACTCATAACTTCACAAATGATGCTTTCCAAGTAAATTCTCTTGATTTTTAGAGTAAAACTCTCCCCTTTATACTAGTTACAGGCAGTGGTTTGAATCCCAAAGCTTTGGTAGGAGTTTTACACACATTTGCAGTTTTTATTGCTTAAAAATGCTTCCCAACGCCTGCTGTACAATTTTTTTCATTTTGACTAATAACTTCACAAAGGATGCTTTCCAAGTAAAGTCTATTGCATTTTAGAGTAAAACTCTCCACGTTATACTAGTTACAGGCCGTGGTTTGAATCCCAAAGCTTTGGTTGGAGTTTTACACAGATTTGCAGTTTTATGGCTTAAAAATGCTTCCCGGTGCCTGCTGTACAGTTTTTTTATTTTCACTCATAACTTCACAAAGGATGATTTCCCAGTAAAGTCTCTTGCTTTTTAGAGTAGAACTCTCCCCTTTATACTAGTTACAGGCAGTGGTTTGAATCCCAAAGCTTTGGTTGGAGTTTTACACAGATTTGCAGTTTTTATTGCTTAAAAATGCTTCCCAGCGCCTGCTGTACACTTTTTTTATTTTGACTCATAACTTCACAAAGGATGCTTTCCCAGTAAATTCTATTGCTTTTTAGAGTAGAACTCTCCCCTTTATACTAGTTACAGGCCGTGGTTTGAATCCCAAAGCTTTGGTTGGAGTTTTACACAGATTTGCAGTTTTTATGGCTTAAAAATGCTTCCCAGCGCCTGCTGTACACTTTTTTTATTTTGACTCATAACTTCACAAAGGATGCTTTCCCAGTAAAGTCTATTGCATTTTTAGAGTAGAACTCTCCCCGTTATACTAGTTACAGGCAGTGGTTTGAATCCCAAAGCTTTGGTTGGAGTTTTACACAGCATTTGCAGTTTTTATTGCTGAAAAATGCTTCCCAGCGCCTGCTGTACACTTTTTTTATTTTGACTCATAACTTCACAAAGGATGCTTTCCAAGTAAATTCTCTTGCATTTAAGAGTAAAACTCTCCCCTTTATACTAGTTACAGGCAGTGGTTTGAATCCCAAAGCTTTGGTTGGAGTTTTACACACATTTGCAGTTTTTATTGCTTAAAAATGCTCCCCAGCTCCCTCTGCTGTACAATTTTTTTAATTGAAACTCATAACTTCACAAAGGATGCTTTCAGAGTACATTTTCTTGCTTTTTAGAGTAGAACTCTCCCCTTTATACTAGTTACAGGCAGTAGTTTGAATCCCAAAGCTTTGGTTGGAGTTTTACAAACATTTGCAGTTTTTATTGCTTAGAAATGCTTCCCAGCTCACTCTGCTGTCCACTTTCTTTATTTTGACTCATAACTTCACAAATGATGCTTTCCAAGTAAATTCTCTTGATTTTTAGAGTAAAACTCTCCCCTTTAACCGAGTTACAGGCAGTGGTTTGAATCCCAAAGCTTTGGTAGGAGTTTTACACACATTTGCAGTTTTTATTGCTTAAAAATGCTTCCCAACGCCTGCTGTACACTTTTTTTCATTTTGACTAATAACTTCACAAAGGATGCTTTCCAAGTAAAGTCTATTGCATTTCAGAGTAAAACTCTCCCCTTTATACTAGTTACAGGTTAGTGGTTTGAATCCCAAAGCTTTGGTTGGAGTTTTACACATATTTGTAGTTTTTATTGCTTAAAAATGCTTCCCAGCGCCTGCTGTACACTTTTTTATTTTGACTCATAACTTCACAAAGGATGCTTTCCAAGTAAAGTCTATTGCATTTTAGAGTAAAACTCTCCCCTTTATACTAGTTACAGGCTGTGGTTTGAATCCCAAAGCTTTGGTTGGAGTTTTACACAGATTTGCTAGTTTTTATGGCTTAAAAATGCTTCCCAGCGCCTGCTGTACACTTTTTTTATTTTGACTCATAACTTCACAAAGGATGCTTTCCAAGTAAATTCTCTTGCATTTTAGAGTAGAACTCTCCCCTTTATACTAGTTACAGGCAGTGGTTTGAATCCCAAAGCTTTGGTAGGAGTTTTACACACATTTGCAGTTTTTATTGCTTAAAAATGCTTCCCAACGCCTGCTGTACAATTTTTTCATTTTGACTAATAACTTCACAAAGGATGCTTTCCAAGTAAAGTCTATTGCATTTTAGAGTAAAACTCTCCACGTTATACTAGTTACAGGCAGTGGTTTGAATCCCAAAGCTTTGGTTGGAGTTTTACAAACATTTGCAGTTTTTTATTGCTGAAAAATGCTTCCCAGCGCCTGCTGTACACTTTTTTTATTTTGACTCATAACTTCACAAAGGATGCTTTCCAAGTAAATTCTCTTGCATTTAAGAGTAAAACTCTCCCCTTTATACTAGTTACAGGCAGTGGTTTGAATCCCAAAGCTTTGGTTGGAGTTTTACACACATTTGCAGTTTTTATTGCTTAAAAATGCTCCCCAGCTCCCTCTGCTGTACAATTTTTTTAATTGAAACTCATAACTTCACAAAGGATGCTTTCAGAGTACATTTTCTTGCTTTTTAGAGTAGAACTCTCCCCTTTATACTAGTTACAGGCAGTAGTTTGAATCCCAAAGCTTTGGTTGGAGTTTTACAAACATTTGCAGTTTTTATTGCTTAGAAATGCTTCCCAGCTCACTCTGCTGTCCACTTTCTTTATTTTGACTCATAACTTCACAAATAATGCTTTCCAAGTAAATTCTCTTGATTTTTAGAGTAAAACTCTCCCCTTTAACCGAATTACAGGCAGTGGTTTGAATCCCAAAGCTTTGGTAGGAGTTTTACACACATTTGCAGTTTTTATTGCTTAAAAATGCTTCCCAACGCCTGCTGTACATTTTTTTCATTTTGACTAATAACTTCACAAAGGATGCTTTCCAAGTAAATTCTCTTGCATTTAAGAGTAAAACTCTCCCCTTTATACTAGTTACAGGTTGTGGTTTGAATCCCAAAGCTTTGGTTGGAGTTTTACACATATTTGTTGTTTTTATTGCTTAAAAATGCTTCCCAGCGCCTGCTGTACACTTTCTTTATTTTCACTCATAACTTCACAAAGTATGCTTTCCCAGTAAAGTCTATTGCTTTTTAGAGTAGAACTCTCCCCTTTATACTAGTTACAGGTCGTGGTTTGAATCCCAAAGCTTTGGTTGGAGTTTTACACAGATTTGCAGTTTTTATGGCTTAAAAATGCTTCCCGGCGCCTGCTGTACACTTTTTTTATTTTCACTCATAACTTCACAAAGGATGATTTCCCAGTAAAGTCTCTTGCTTTTTAGAGTAGAACGCTCCCCGTTATACTAGTTACACGCAGTGGTTTGAATCCCAAAGCTTTGGTTGGAGTTTTACAAGCATTTGCAGTTTTTATTGCTGAAAAATGCTTCCCAGCGCCTGCTGTACACTTTTTTTATTTCGACTCATAACTTCACAAAGGATGCTTTCCAAGTAAATTCTCTTGCATTTAAGAGTAAAACTCTCCCCTTTATACTAGTTACAGGTTGTGGTTTGAATCCCAAAGCTTTGGTTGGAGTTTTACACATATTTGTTGTTTTTATTGCTTAAAAATGCTTCCCAGCGCCTGCTGTACACTTTTTTTATTTTGACTCATAACTTCACAAAGGATGCTTTCCAAGTAAATTCTCTTGCATTTAAGAGTAAAACTCTCCCCTTTATACTAGTTACAGGCAGTGGTTTGAATCCCAAAGCTTTGGTAGGAGTTTTACACACATTTGCAGTTTTTATTGCTTAAAAATGCTTCCCAACGCCTGCTGTACAATTTTTTCATTTTGACTAATAACTTCACAAAGGATGCTTTCCAAGTAAAGTTTATTGCATTTTAGAGTAAAACTCTCCACGTTATACTAGTTACAGGCAGTGGTTTGAATCCCAAAGCTTTGGTTGGAGTTTTACAAGCATTTGCAGTTTTTATTGCTGAAAAATGCTTCCCAGCGCCTGCTGTACACGTTTTTTATTTTGACTCATAACTTCACAAAGGATGCTTTCCAAGTAAATTCTTTTGCATTTAAGAGTAAAACTCTCCCCTTTATACTAGTTACAGGCAGTAGTTTGAATCCCAAAGCTTTGGTTGGAGTTTTACACACATTTGCAGTTTTTATTGCTTAAAAATGCTTCCCAGCGCCTGCTGTACACTTTTTTTTATTTTGACTCATAACTTCACAAAGGATGCTTTCCCAGTAAATTCTATTGCTTTTTAGAGTAGAACTCTCCCTTTTATACTAGTTACAGGCCGTGGTTTGAATCCCAAAGCTTTGGTTGGAGTTTTACACAGATTTGCAGTTTTTATGGCTTAAAAATGCTTCCCGGTGCCTGCTGTACAGTTTTTTTATTTTCACTCATAACTTCACAAAGGATGATTTCCCAGTAAAGTCTCTTGCTTTTTAGAGTAGAACTCTCCCCGTTATACTAGTTACAGGCAGTGGTTTGAATCCCAAAGCTTTGGTTGGAGTTTTACAAGCATTTGGAGTTTTTAGTGCTGAAAAATCCTTCCCAGCGCCTGCTGTACACTTTTTTTATTTTGACTCATAACTTCACAAAGTATGCTTTCCCAGGAAAGTCTATTGCATTTTAGAGTAGAACTCTCCCCTTTATACTAGTTACAGGCCGTGGTTTGAATCCCAAAGCTTTGGTTGGAGTTTTACACAGATTTGCAGTTTTTATGGCTTAAAAATGCTTCCCGGCGCCTGCTGTACACTTTTTTTATTTTGACTCATAACTTCACAAAGGATGCTTTCCCAGTAAATTCTATTGCTTTTTAGAGTAGAACTCTCCCTTTTATACTAGTTACAGGCCGTGGTTTGAATCCCAAAGCTTTGGTTGGAGTTTTACACAGATTTGCAGTTTTTATGGCTTAAAAATGCTTCCCGGTGCCTGCTGTACAGTTTTTTTATTTTCACTCATAACTTCACAAAGGATGATTTCCCAGTAAAGTCTCTTGCTTTTTAGAGTAGAACTCTCCCCGTTATACTAGTTACAGGCAGTGGTTTGAATCCCAAAGCTTTGGTTGGAGTTTTACAAGCATTTGCAGTTTTTAGTGCTGAAAAATCCTTCCCAGCGCCTGCTGTACACTTTTTTTATTTTGACTCATAACTTCACAAAGGATGCTTTCCAAGTAAATTCTCTTGCATTTAAGAGTAAAACTCTCCCCTTTATACTAGTTACAGGCAGTGGTTTGAATCCCAAAGCTTTGGTTGGAGTTTTACACACATTTGCAGTTTTTATTGCTTAAAAATGCTCCCCAGCTCCCTCTGCTGTACAATTTTTTTATTGAAACTCATAACTTCACAAAGGATGCTTTCAGAGTACATTTTCTTGCTTTTTAGAGTAGAACTCTCCCCTTTATACTAG
Source organism: Phycodurus eques (assembly GCF_024500275.1). Classification (NCBI taxonomy): domain Eukaryota; kingdom Metazoa; phylum Chordata; class Actinopteri; order Syngnathiformes; family Syngnathidae; genus Phycodurus; species Phycodurus eques. The sequence goes on along the minus strand of NW_026904122.1, from coordinate 34,116 downwards.
TTACAGGCAGTAGTTTGAATCCCAAAGCTTTGGTTTGAGTTTTACAAACATTTGCAGTTTTTATTGCTTAGAAATGCTTCCCAGCTCACTCTGCTGTCCACTTTCTTTATTTTGACTCATAACTTCACAAATGATGCTTTCCAAGTAAATTCTCTTGATTTTTAGAGTAAAACTCTCCCCTTTAACCGAGTTACAGGCAGTGGTTTGAATCCCAAAGCTTTGGTAGGAGTTTTACACACATTTGCAGTTTTTATTGCTTAAAAATGCTTCCCAACGCCTGCTGTACAATTTTTTCATTTTGACTAATAACTTCACAAAGGATGCTTTCCAAGTAAAGTCTATTGCATTTCAGAGTAAAACTCTCCCCTTTATACTAGTTACAGGTTGTGGTTTGAATCCCAAAGCTTTGGTTGGAGTTTTACACATATTTGTTGTTTTTATTGCTTAAAAATGCTTCCCAGCGCCTGCTGTACACTTTTTTTATTTTGACTCATAACTTCACAAAGGATGCTTTCCAAGTAAATTCTCTTGCATTTAAGAGTAAAACTCTCCCCTTTATACTAGGTACAGGTTGTGGTTTGAATCCCAAAGCTTTGGTTGGAGTTTTACACATATTTGTTGTTTTTATTGCTTAAAAATGCTTCCCAGCGCCTGCTGTACACTTTTTTTATTTTGACTCATAACTTCACAAAGGATGCTTTCCAAGTAAATTCTCTTGCATTTAATAGTAAAACTCTCCCCTTTATACTAGTTACAGGCAGTGGTTTGAATCCCAAAGCTTTGGTAGGAGTTTTACACACATTTGCAGTTTTTATTGCTTAAAAATGCTTCCCAACGCCTGCTGTACACTTTTTTTATTTTGACTCATAACTTCACAAAGGATGCTTTCCAAGTAAATTCTCTTGCATTTAAGAGTAAAACTCTCCCTTTTATACTAGTTACAGGCCGTGGTTTGAATCTATTGCATTTTAGAGTAAAACTCTCCACGTTATACTAGTTACAGGCAGTGGTTTGAATCCCAAAGCTTTGGTTTGAGTTTTACAAACATTTGCAGTTTTTATTGCTGAAAAATGCTTCCCAGCGCCTGCTGTACACTTTTTTTTATTTTGAATCATAACTTCACAAAGGATGTTTTCCAAGTAAATTCTCTTGCATTTTAGAGTAAAACTCTCCCCTTTATACGAGTTACAGGCATTGGTTTGAATCCCAAAGCTTTGGTTGGAGTTTTACACACATTTGGTTTTTTTATTGCTTAAAAATGCTACCCAGCTCCCTCTGCTGTACACTTTTTTTTGTAACTCATAACTTCCCAAAGGATTCTTTCCCAGTAAATTCTCTTGCTTTTTCGAGTAAAACTCTCCCCTTAATACGAGTTACAGGCAGTGATTTGAATCCCAAAGCTTTGGTTGGAGTTTGACACACATTTGCTGTTTTTTTTGCTTAAAAATGCTTCCCAGCGCCTGCTGTACACATTTTTTATTTTCACTCATTACTTAACAAAGTATGCTTTCCCAGTAAGGTTTCTTGCTTTTTAGAGAAGAACTCTCCCCTTTATACTTGTTACAGGCAGTGGTTTGAATCCCAAAGCTTTGGTTGGAGTTTTAAACACATTTGCAGTTTTTATCGCTTAAAAATGCTTCCCAGCTCCCTCTAATGTACACTGTTTTTATTGTGACTAATAACTTCACTAATGATGCTTTCCAAGTAAATTCTCTTGCTTTTTAGAGTAAAACTCTCCGCTTTATACTAATTACAGGCAGTGTTTTGAATCCCAAAGCTTTGGTTGGAGTTTTACAAACATTTGCAGTTTTTATGCTGAAAAATGCTTCCCAGCGCCTGCTGTACACTTTTTTTATTTTGACTCATAACTTCACAAAGGATGCTTTCCAAGTAAATTCTCTTGCATTTAAGAGTAAATCTCTCCCCTTTATACAAGTGACAGGTAGTGGTTTGAATCCCAAAGCTTTGGTTGGAGTTATCCACACATTTGCTGTTTTTATTGCTTAAAAATGCTTCCCAGCTCCTCTGCTGTACACTTTTTTTTATTATACTCATAACTTCACAAAGGATGCTTTACCATGTAAATTCTCTTGCTTTTAGAGTAAAACTCTCCCCTTTATACTAGTTACAGGCCGTGGTTTGTAATGCCAAAGCTTTGGTTGGAGTTTTACACACATTTGCAGTTTTTATTGCTTAAAAATGCTTCATAGCTCCCTCTGCTGTACACTTTCTTTATTGTAACTCATAACTTCACAAAGGATGCTTTCCCAGTAAAGTCTCTTGCTTTTTAGAGTAAAACTCACCCCTTTATACGAGTTACAGGCAGTGATTTGAATCCCAAAGCTTTGGTTGGAGTTTTACACACATTTGCAGTTTTTATTGCTTAAAAATGCTTCCCAGCGCCTCTGCTGTACACTTTTTTTATTTTGAACTCATAACTTCACAAAGGATGCTTTCCAAGTAAATTCTCTTGCATTTTAGAGTAAAACTCTCCCCTTTATACTAGTTACAGGTTGTGGTTTGAATCCCAAAGCTTTGGGTGGAATTTTACACACATTTGCAGTTTTTATTGCTTGAAAATGCTTCACAGCTCCCTCTGCTGTACACTTTTTTTATTGTAACTCATAACGTCCCAAAGGATGCTTTCCCAGTAAATTCTCTTGCTTTTAAGAGTAAAACGCTCCCTTTTATACGAGTTACAGGCAGTGGTTTGAATCCCAAAGCTTTGGTTGGAGTTTTACACACATTTGCAGTTTTTATTGCTTAAAAATGCTTCCCAGCGCCTGCTGTACACTTTTTTATTTTCACTCATTAACTTCACAAAGGATGCTTTCCCAGTAAAGTCTCTTGATTTTTAGAGTAGAACTCTCCCCTTTATACTAGTTACAGGCAGTGGTTTGAATCCCAAAGCTTTGGTTGGAGTTTTACACACATTTGCAGTTTTTATTGCTTAAAAATGCTTCCCAGCTCCTCTGCTGTACACTTTTTTTATTTTGACTCATAACTTCACAAAGGATGCTTTCCAAGTAAATTCTCTTGCATTTTAGAGTAAAACTCTCCCCTTTATACTAGTTACAGGCTGTGGTTTGAATCCCAAAGCTTTGGTTGGAGTTTTACACACATTTGCAGTTTTTATTGCTTAAAAATGCTTCCCAGCGCCTCTGCTGTACACTTTTTTTATTTTGACTCATAACTTCACAAAGGATGCTTTCCCAGTAAATTCTCTTGATTTTTAGAGTAGAACTCTCCCCTTTATATTCGTTACAGGCAGTGGTTTGAATCCCAAAGCTTTGGTTGGAGTTTTACACATATTTGCAGTTTTTATTGCTTAAAAATGCTTCCCAGCTCCCTCTGCTGTACACTTTTTTTATTATAACTCATAACTTCACAAAGGATGCTTTACCATGTAAATTCTCTTGCTTTTTAGAGTAAAACTCTCCCCTTTATACTAGTTACAGGCAGTGGTTTGAATCCCAAAGCTTTGGTTGGAAGTTATCCACACATTTGCTGTTATTATTGCTTAAAAATGCTTCCCAACTACCTCTGCTGTACAGTTTTTTTATTGTAACTCATAACTTCACAAAGGATGCTTTCCAAGTAAATTCTCTTGCATTTAAGAGTAAATCTCTCCCCTTTATACTAGTTACAGGCAGTGGTTTGAATCCCAAAGCTTTGGTTGGAGTCTTACACACATTTGCAGTTTTTATTGCTTAAAAATGCTTCCCAGCGCCTGCTATACACTTTTTTAATTTTCACTCATAACTTCACAAAGGATGCTTTCCCAGTAAAGTCTCTTGTTTTTTAGAGTAGAACTCTCCCCTTAAAACTAGTTACAGGCAGTGGTTTGACTCCCAAAGCTTTGGTTGGAGGTTTACACACATTTGCAGTTTTTATTGCTTAAAAATGCTTCCCAGCTCCCTCTGCTGTGGACTTTTTTTATTTTGACTCATAACTTCACAAAGGATGCTTTCCAATAACTTCTCCTGCATTTTAGAGTAAAACTCTCCCCTTTATACTAGTTACAGGTTGTGGTTTGTGAGTTTTACACATTTGCAGTTTTTATCGCTTAAAAATGCTTCCCAGCGCCTGCTGTACACTTTTTTTATTTTGACTCATAACTTCACAAAGGATGCTTTCCCAGTAAATTCTCTTGCTTTTTAGAGTAGAACTCTCCCTTTATACTAGTTACAGGCAGTGGTTTGAATCCCAAAGCTTTGGTTGGAGTTTTACACACATTTGCAGTTTTTATTGCTGAAAAATGCTTCCCAGCGCCCTGCTGTACACTTTTTTTATTTTGACTCATAACTTCACAAAGGATGCTTTCCAAGTAAATTCTCTTGCATTTAAGAGTAAATCTCTCCCCTTTATACAAGTGACAGGTAGTGGTTTGAATCCCAAAGCTTTGGTTGGAGTTATCCACACATTTGCTGTTTTTATTGCTTAAAAATGCTCCCCAGCTCCCTCTGCTGTACACTTTTTTTTATTATAACTCATAACTTCACAAAGGATGCTTTACCTGTAAATTCTCTTGCTTTTTAGAGTAAAACTCTCCCCTTTATACTAGTTACAGGCCGTGGTTTGTATGCCAAAGCTTTGGTTGGAGTTTTACACACATTTGCAGTTTTTATTGCTTAAAAATGCTTCATAGCTCCCTCTGCTGTACACTTTCTTTATTGTAACTCATAACTTCACAAAGGATGCTTTCCCAGTAAAGTCTCTTGCTTTTTAGAGTAAAACTCACCCCTTTATACGAGTTACAGGCAGTGATTTGAATCCCAAAGCTTTGGTTGGAGTTTTACAAACATTTGCAGTTTTTATTTGCTGAAAAATGCTTCCCAGCGCCTGCTGTACACTTTTTTTTATTTTGAATCATAACTTCACAAAGGATGTTTTCCAAGTAAATTCTCTTGCATTTTAGAGTAAAACTCTCCCCTTTATACTAGTTACAGGTTGTGGTTTGAATCCCAAAGCTTTGGGTGGAATTTTACACACATTTGCAGTTTTTATTGCTTGAAAATGCTTCACAGCTCCCTCTGCTGTACACTTTTTTTATTGTAACTCATAACGTCCCAAAGGATGCTTTCCCAGTAAATTCTCTTGCTTTTAAGAGTAAAACGCTCCCTTTTATACGAGTTACAGGCAGTGGTTTGAATCCCAAAGCTTTGGTTGGAGTTTTACACACATTTGCAGTTTTTATCGCTTAAAAATGCTTCCCAGCGCCTGCTGTACACTTTTTTTATTTTGACTCTTTACTTCACAAAGGATGCTTTCCCAGTAAATTCTCTTGATTTTTAGAGTAAAACTCTCCCCTTTATACTAGTTACAGACAGTGGTTTGAATCTCAAAGCTTTGGTTGGAGTTTTACACACATTTGCAGTTTTTATCGCTTAAAAATGCTTCCCAGCGCCTGCTGTACACTTTTTTTATTTTGATTCTTTACTTCAAAAAGGATGCTTTCCCAGTAAATTCTCTTGCTTTTTGTAGTAAAACTCTCCCCTTTATACTAGTTGCAGGTTGTGGTTTGAATCCCAAAGTTTTGGTTGGAGTTTTACACACATTTGCAGTTTTTATCGCTTAAAAATGCTTCCCAGCGCCTGCTGTACACTTTTTTTATTTTGACTCTTTACTTCACAAAGGATGCTTTCCCAGTAAATTCTCTTGATTTTTATAGTAGAACTCTCCCCTTTATATTTGTTACAGGTAGTGGTTTGAATCCCAAAGCTTTGGTTGGAGTTTTACACACATTTGCTTCTTTTATTGCTTAAAAATGCTACCCAGCTCCCTCTGCTGTACACTTTTTTTTGTAACTCATAACTTCCCAAAGGATTCTTTCCCAGTAAATTCTCTTGCTTTTTCGAGTAAAACTCTCCACTTAATACGAGTTACAGGCAGTGGTTTGACTCCCAAAGCTTTGGTTGGAGTTTTACACACATTTGCTGTTTTTATTGCTTAAAAATGCTTCCCAGCTCCCTCTGCTTGACACCTTTTTATTGTAACTCATAACTTCACAAAGGATGCTTTCCCAGGAAAGTATCTTGCTTTTTAGAGTAGCGCTCTCCCCTTTATACTAGTTACAGGCAGTGATTTGAATCCCAAAGCTTTGGTTGGAGTTTGACACACATTTGCTGTTTTTATTGCTTAAAAATGCTTCCCAGCACCTGCTGTACACATTTTTTATTTTCACTCATTACTTAACAAAGTATGCTTTCCCAGTAAGGTTTCTTGCTTTTTAGAGATAAACTCTCCCCTTTATACTAGTTACAGGCAGTGGTTTGAATCCCAAAGCTTTGGTTGGAGTTTTAAACACATTTGCATGTTTTTATTCGCTTAAAAATGCTTCCCAGCTCCCTCTGATGTACACTTTTTTTATTGTGACTCATAACTTCACAAAGGATGCTTTCCCAGTAAAGTCTCTTGCATTTTAGAGTAAAACTCTCCCCTTTATACTAGTTACAGGTTGTGGTTTGTAATCCCAAAGCTTTGGGTGGAAGTTTTACACACATTTGCATGTTTTTATTGCTTAAAAATGCTTCACAGCTCCCTCTGCTGCCCACTTTTTTTATTGTAACTCATAACGTCCCAAAGGATGCTTTCCCAGTAAATTCTCTTGCTTTTAAGAGTAAAACGCTCCCTTTTATACGAGTTACAGGCAGTGGTTTGAATCCCAAAGCTTTGGTTGGAGTTTTACACACATTTGCAGTTTTTATTGCTTAAAAATGCTTCCCAGCGCCTGCTATACACTTTTTTAATTTTCACTCATAACTTCACAAAGGATGCTTTCCCAGCAAAGTCTCTTGTTTTTTAGAGTAGAACTCTCCCCTTAAAACTAGTTACAGGCAGTGGTTTGACTCCCAAAGCTTTGGTTGGAGGTTTACACACATTTGCAGTTTTTATTGCTTAAAAATGCTTCCCAGCTCCCTCTGCTGTGGACTTTTTTTATTTTGACTCATAACTTCACAAAGGATGCTTTCCAATAACTTCTCCTGCATTTTAGAGTAAAACTCTCCCCTTTATACTAGTTACAGGCCGTGGTTTGTATCCCAAAGCTTTGGTTGGAGTTTTACACATATTTGCAGTTTTTATTGCTTAAAAATGCTTCCCAGCTCCCTCTGCTGTACACTTTTTTTATTTTGACTCATAACTTCACAAAGGATGCTTTCCCAGTAAATTCTCTTGATTTTTAGAGTAGAACTCTCCCCTTTATATTCGTTACAGGCAGTGGTTTGAATCCCAAAGCTTTGGTTTGAGTTTTACACATATTTGCAGTTTTTATTGCTTAAAAATGCTTCACAGCTCCCTCTGCTGTACACTTTTTTTATTATAACTCATAACTTCACAAAGGATGCTTTACCTGTAAATTCTCTTGCTTTTTAGAGTAAAACTCTCCCCTTTATACTAGTTACAGGCAGTGGTTTGAATCCCAAAGCTTTGGTTGGAATTATCCACACATTTGCTGTTATTATTGCTTAAAAATGCTCCCCAACTACCTCTGCTGTACAGTTTTTTTTATTGTAACTCATAACTTCACAAAGGATGCTTTCCAAGTAAATTCTCTTGCATTTAAGAGTAAATCTCTCCCCTTTATACTAGTTACAGGCAGTGGTTTGAATCCCAAAGCTTTGGTTGGAGTTTTACACACATTTGCAGTTTTTATTGCTTAAAAATGCTTCCCAGCGCCTGCTATACACTTTTTTAATTTTCACTCATAACTTCACAAAGGATGCTTTCCCAGTAAAGTCTCTTGTTTTTTAGAGTAGAACTCTCCCCTTAAAACTATTACAGGCAGTGGTTTGACTCCCAAAGCTTTGGTTGGAGGTTTACACACATTTGCAGTTTTTATTGCTTAAAAATGCTTCCCAGCGCCTGCTGTACACTTTTTTTATTTTGACTCATAACTTCACAAAGGATGCTTTCCCAGTAAATTCTCTTGCATTTTAAGAGTAAACTCTCCCCTTTATACTAGTTACAGGCAGTGGTTTGAATCCCAAAGCTTTGGTTGGAGTTTTACACACATTTGCAGTTTTTATTGCTTAAAAATGCTTCCCAGCGCCTGCTGTACACTTTTTTTATTTTGACTCATAACTTCACAAAGGATGCTTTCCAAGTAAATTCTCTTGCATTTTAGAGTAAAACTCTCCCCTTTATACTAGTTACAGGCAGTGGTTTGAATCCCAAAGCTTTGGTTGGAGTTTTACACACATTTGCTAGTTTTTATTGCTTAAAAATGCTTCCCAGCTCCCTGCTGTACACTTTTTTTTATTTGAACTCATAACTTCACAAAGGATGCTTTCCCAGTACATTCTCTTGCTTTTTAGAGTAAAACCCTCCCCTTTATAATAGTTACAGGCAGTGGTTTGAATCCCAAAGCTTTGGTTGGAGTTTTACACACATTCGCAGTTTTTATTGCTTAAAAATGCTTCCCAGCTCCCTCTGCTGTACACTTTTTTTTATATGTAACTCATAACTTCACAAAGGATGCTTTCCCAGTAAATTCTCTTGCTTTTTAGAGTAAAACTCTCCCCTTTATACTAGTTACAGGCAGTGGTTTGAATCCCAAAGCTTTGGTTGGAGTTTTACACACATTTGCAGTTTTTATTGCTTAAAAATGCTTCCCAGCGCCTCTGCTGTACACTTTTTTTTATTTTGATTCATTACTTCAAAAAGGATGCTTTCCCAGTAAATTCTCTTGCTTTTTAGTAGTAAAACTCTCCCCTTTATACTAGTTGCAGGTTGTGGTTTGAATCCCAAAGCTTTTGGTTGGAGTTTTACACACATTTGCAGTTTTTATCGCTTAAAAATGCTTCCCAGCGCCTGCTGTACACTTTTTTTATTTTGACTCATTAACTTCACAAAGGATGCTTTCCCAGTAAATTCTCTTGATTTTTATAGTAGAACTCTCCCCTTTATATTTGTTACAGGTAGTGGTTTGAATCCCAAAGCTTTGGTTGGAGTTTTACACACATTTGCTTCTTTTATTGCTTAAAAATGCTACCCAGCTCCCTCTGCTGTACACTTTTTTATTGTAACTCATAACTTCCCAAAGGATTCTTTCCCAGTAAATTCTCTTGCTTTTTCGAGTAAAACTCTCCACTTAATACGAGTTACAGGCAGTGGTTTGACTCCCAAAGCTTTGGTTGGAGTTTTACACACATTTGCTGTTTTTATTGCTTAAAAATGCTTCCCAGCTCCCTCTGCTGTACACCTTTTTTATTGTAACTCATAACTTCACAAAGGATGCTTTCCCAGTAAATTCTCTTGCCTTTTAGAGTAGAACTCTCCCCTTTATACTAGTTACAGGCACTGGATTTGAATCCTAAAGCTTTGGTTGGAGTTTGACACACATTTGCTGTTTTTATTGCTTAAAAATGCTTCGCAGCAGCCTGCTGTACACATTTTTTTATTTTCACTCATTAACTTCACAAAGGATGCTTTCCCAGTAAAGTCTCTTGCTTTTTAGAGTAAAACTCTCCCCTTATATCCGCGTTACAGGCAGTGGTTTGAATCCCAAAGCTTTGGTTGGAGTTTTACACACATTTGCATGTTTTTATTGCTTAAAAATGCTTCCCAGCTGCCTGCTGTACACTTTTTTTATTTTGACTCATAACTTCACAAAGGATGCTTTCCCAGTAAAGTCTCTTGCTTTTTAGAGTAAAACTCTCCCCTTTATACTAGTTACAGGCAGTGGTTTGAATCCCAAAGCTTTGGTTGGAGTTTGACACACATTTGCTCTTTTTATTGCTTAAAAATGCTTCGCAGCTACCTCTGCTGTACACTTTTTTTATTTTAACTCATAACTTCACAAAGGATGCTTTCCCAGTAAATTCTCTTGCCTTTTAGAGTAGAAACTCTCCCCTTTATACTAGTTACAGGCACTGGTTTGAATCCCAAAGCTTTGGTTGGAGTTTGACACACATTTGCTGTTTTTATTGCTTAAAAATGCTTCGCAGCACCTGCTGTACACTTTTTTTATTTTAACTCATAACTTCACAAAGGATGCTTTCCCAGTAAATTCTCTTGCCTTTTTAGAGTAGAACTCTCCCCTTTATACTAGTTACAGGCAGTGGTTTGAATCCCAAAGCTTTGGTTGGAGTTTGACACACATTTGCTGTTTTTATTGCTTAAAAATGCTTCCCAGCGCCTGCTGTACACTTTTTTTATTTTGATTCTTTACTTCAAAAAGGATGCTTTCCCAGTAAATTCTCTTGCTTTTTGTAGTAAAACTCTCCCCTTTATACTAGTTGCAGGTTGTGGTTTGAATCCCAAAGTTTTGGTTGGAGTTTTACACACATTTGCAGTTTTTATCGCTTAAAAATGCTTCCCAGCGCCTGCTGTACACTTTTTTTATTGTGACTCTTTACTTCACAAAGGATGCTTTCCCAGTAAATTCTCTTGATTTTTATAGTAGAACTCTCCCCTTTATATTTGTTACAGGTAGTGGTTTGAATCCCAAAGCTTTGGTTGGAGTTTTACACACATTTGCTTCTTTTATTGCTTAAAAATGCTACCCAGCTCCCTCTGCTGTACACTTTTTTTTGTAACTCATAACTTCCCAAAGGATTCTTTCCCAGTAAATTCTCTTGCTTTTTCGAGTAAAACTCTCCACTTAATACGAGTTACAGGCAGTGGTTTGACTCCCAAAGCTTTGGTTGGAGTTTTACACACATTTGCTGTTTTTATTGCTTAAAAATGCTTCCCAGCTCCCTCTGCTTGACACCTTTTTATTGTAACTCATAACTTCACAAAGGATGCTTTCCCAGGAAAGTATCTTGCTTTTTAGAGTAGCGCTCTCCCCTTTATACTAGTTACAGGCAGTGATTTGAATCCCAAAGCTTTGGTTGGAGTTTGACACACATTTGCTGTTTTTATTGCTTAAAAATGCTTCCCAGCACCTGCTGTACACATTTTTTATTTTCACTCATTACTTAACAAAGTATGCTTTCCCAGTAAGGTTTCTTGCTTTTTAGAGTAAAACTCTCCCCTTTATACGAGTTACAGGCAGTGGTTTGAATCCCAAAGCTTTGGTTGTAGTTTTACACACATTTGCTGTTTTTATTGCTTAAAAATGCTACCCAGCTCCCTCTGCTGTACACTTTTTTTTTGTAACTCATAACTTCACAAAGGATGCTTTCCCAGTAAATTCTCTTGCATTTTAGAGTAAAACTCTCCCCTTTATACTAGTTACAGGTTGTGGTTTGTATCCCAAAGCTTTGGGTGGAATTTTACACACATTTGCAGTTTTTATTGCTTAAAAATGCTTCACAGCTCCCTCTGCTGCCCACTTTTTTTATTGTAACTCATAACGTCCCAAAGGATGCTTTCCCAGTAAATTCTCTTGTTTTTAAGAGTAAAACGCTCCCTTTTATACGAGTTACAGGCAGTGGTTTGAATCCCAAAGCTTTGGTTGGAGTTTTACACACATTTGCAGTTTTTATTGCTTAAAAATGCTTCCCAGCGCCTGCTATACACTTTTTTAATTTTCACTCATAACTTCACAAAGGATGCTTTCCCAGCAAAGTCTCTTGTTTTTTAGAGTAGAACTCTCCCCTTAAAACTAGTTACAGGCAGTGGTTTGACTCCCAAAGCTTTGGTTGGAGGTTTACACACATTTGCAGTTTTTATTGCTTAAAAATGCTTCCCAGCTCCCTCTGCTGTGAACTTTTTTTATTTTGACTCATAACTTCACAAAGGATGCTTTCCAAGTAACTTCTCTTGCATTTTAGAGTAAAACTCTCCCCTTTATACTAGTTACAGGCCGTGGTTTGAATCCCAAAGCTTTGGTTTGAGTTTTACACATATTTGCAGTTTTTATTGCTTAAAAATGCTTCACAGCTCCCTCTGCTGTACACTTTTTTTATTATAACTCATAACTTCACAAAGGATGCTTTACCTGTAAATTCTCTTGCTTTTTAGAGTAAAACTCTCCCCTTTATACTAGTTACAGGCAGTGGTTTGAATCCCAAAGCTTTGGTTGGAATTATCCACACATTTGCTGTTATTATTGCTTAAAAATGCTCCCCAACTACCTCTGCTGTACAGTTTTTTTTATTGTAACTCATAACTTCACAAAGGATGCTTTCCAAGTAAATTCTCTTGCATTTAAGAGTAAATCTCTCCCCTTTATACTAGTTACAGGCAGTGGTTTGAATCCCAAAGCTTTGGTTGGAGTTTTACACACATTTGCAGTTTTTATTGCTTAAAAATGCTTCCCAGCGCCTGCTATACACTTTTTTAATTTTCACTCATAACTTCACAAAGGATGCTTTCCCAGTAAAGTCTCTTGTTTTTTAGAGTAGAACTCTCCCCTTAAAACTAGTTACAGGCAGTGGTTTGAATCCCAAAGCTTTGGTTGGAGTTTTACACACATTTACAGTTTTTATTGCTTAAAAATTCTTCCCAGCGCCTGCTGTAAACTTTTTTTATTTTGACTCATAACTTCACAAAGGATGCTTTCCCAGTAAATTCTCTTGCTTTTTAGAGTAAAACTCTCCCCTTTATACTAGTTACAGGTTTGAATCCCAAAGCTTTGTGAGTTTTACACACATTTGCAGTTTTTATCGCTTAAAAATGCTTTCCAGCGCCTGCTGTACACTTTTTTTATTTTGACTCATAACTTCACAAAGGATGCTTTCCAAGTAAATTCTCTTGCATTTTAGAGTAAAACTCTCCCCTTTATACTAGTTACAGTCAGTGGTTTGAATCCCAAAGCTTTGGTTGGAGTTTTACACACATTTGCAGTTTTTATTGCTTAAAAATGCTTCCCAGCTCCCTCTGCTGTACACTTTTTTTTATTGAAACTCATAACTTCACAAAGGATGCTTTCCCAGTACATTCTCTTGCTTTTTAGAGTAAAACCCTCCCCTTTATAATAGTTACAGGCAGTGGTTTGAATCCCAAAGCTTTGGTTGGAGTTTTACACACATTCGCAGTTTTTATTGCTTAAAAATGCTTCCCAGCTCCTTCTGCTGTACACTTTTTTTTATATTAACTCATAACTTCACAAAGGATGGTTTCCCAGTAAATTTTATTGCTTTTTAGAATACAACTCTCCCATTTATACTAGTTACAGGCAGTGGTTTGAATCACAAAGCTTTGGTTGGAGTTTTACAAACATTTGCAGTTTTTATTGCTGAAACTTTTTCATTTTGACTCATAACTTCACCAAGGATGCTTTCCAAGTAAATTCTCTTGCATTTAAGAGTAAAACTCTCCCCTTTATACTAGTTACAGGCAGTGGTTTGAATCCCAAAGCTTTGGTTGGAGTTTAACAAACAGTTGCTGTTTTTATTGCTTAAAAATGATCCCCAGCTCCCTCTGCTGTAAACTTTTTTTTTTGTAACTCATAACTTCACAAAGATGCTTTCCCAGTAAATTCTCTTGCTTTTTTGAATAAAACTCTCCCTTTTATACTAGTTACAGGCAGTGATTTGAATCCCAAAGCTTTGGTTGGAGTTTTACACACATTTGCTGTTTTTATTGCTTCAAAATGCTTCCCAGCGCCTGCTGTACACTTTTTTTATCTTAACTCATAACTTCACAAAGGATGCTTTCCCAGTAAATTCTCTTGCCTTTTCGAGTAGAACTCTCCCCTTTATACTAGTTACAGGCACTGGTTTGAATCCCAAAGCTTTGGTTGGAGTTTGACACACATTTGCTGTTTTTATTGCTTAAAAATGCTTCGCAGCACCTGCTGTACACTTTTTTTATTTTAACTCATAACTTCACAAAGGATGCTTGCCCAGTAAATTCTCTTGCCTTTTCGAGTAGAACTATCCCCTTTATACTAGTTACAGGCAGTGGTTTGAATCCCAAAGCTTTGGTTGGAGTTTGACACACATTTGCTGTTTTTATGACATAAAAATGCTCCCCAGCTCCCTCTGCGGTACACTTTTTTTATTTTCACTCATAACTTCACAAAGGATGCTTTCCCAGTAAAGTCTCTTGCTTTTTAGAGTAGAACTCTCCCCTTCATACTAGTTACAGGCAGTGGTTTGAATCCCAAAGCTTTGCTTGGAGTTTTAAACACATTTGCAGTTTCTATTGCTTAAAAATGCTTCCCAGCTCCATCTGCTGTACACTTTTTTTATTGTAACTCATAACTTCACAAAGGATGGTTTCCCAATAAATTTTCTTGCTTTTTAGAGTAAAACTCTCCCCTTTATACTAGTTACAGGCAGTGGTTTGAATCCCAAAGCTTTGGTTGGAGTTTGACACACATTTGCTGTTTTTATTGCTTAAAAATGCTTCGCAGCGCCTTCTGTACACTTTTTTATTTTCACTTTTAAATTCACAAAGGATGCTTTCCCAGGAAAGTCTCTTGCTTTTTCGAGTAAAACTCTCCCCTTTATACTAGTTACAGGCAGTGGTTTGAATCCCAAAGCTTTGGTTGGAGTTTTACAAACATTTGCAGTTTTTATTGCTGAAACTTTTTCATTTTGACTCATAACTTCACAAAGGATGCTTTCCAAGAAAATTCTCTTGCATTTAAGAGTAAAACTCTCCCCTTTATACTAGTTACAGTCAGTGGTTTGAATCCCAAAGCTTTGGTTGGAATTTTACACACATTTGCAGTTTTTATTGCTTAAAAATGCTTCCCAGCTCCCTCTGCTGTACACTTTTTTTTAATTGAAACTCATAACTTCACAAAGGATGCTTTCCCAGTACATTCTCTTGCTTTTTAGAGTAAAACTCTCACCTTTATACTAGTTACAGGCAGTGGTTTGAATCCCAAAGCTTTGGTTGGAGTTTTACACACATTTGCTGTTTTTATTGCTTAAAAATGCTTCCCAGCGCCTGCTGTACACTTTTTTTTATTTTGACTCATAACTTCATAAAGGATGCTTTCCCAGTACATTCTCTTGCTTTTTAGAGTAAAACCCTCCCCTTTATAATAGTTACAGGCAGTGGTTTGAATCCCAAAGCTTTGGTTGGAGTTTTACACACATTCGCAGTTTTTATTGCTTAAAAATGCTTCCCAGCTCCCTCTGCTGTACACTTTTTTTTATTGTAACTCATAACTTCACAAAGGATGCTTTCCCAGTAAATTCTCTTGCTTTTTAGAGTAAAACTCTCCCCTTTATACTAGTTACAGGCAGTGGTTTGAATCCCAAAGCTTTGGTTGGAGTTTTACAAACATTTGCTGTTTTTATTGCTTAAAAATGCTCCCCAGCTCCCTCTGCTGTACACTTTTTTTTATTGAAACTCATAACTTCACAAAGGATGGTTTCCCAGTAAATTTTCTTGCTTTTTAGAATACAACTCACCCCTTTATACTAGTTACAGGCAGTGGTTTGAATCCCAAAGCTTTGGTTGGAGTTTTACAAACATTTGCAGTTTTTATTGCTGAAACTTTTTCATTTTGACTCATAACTTCACCAAGGATGCTTTCCAAGTAAATTCTCTTGCATTTAAGAGTAAAACTCTC
The DNA here is from genome assembly GCF_024500275.1 of Phycodurus eques. Lineage (NCBI taxonomy): Eukaryota > Metazoa > Chordata > Actinopteri > Syngnathiformes > Syngnathidae > Phycodurus > Phycodurus eques. The sequence continues at coordinate 18,695 of NW_026904122.1, read as the reverse complement.
CCCTTTTTACTAGTTACAGGCAGTGGTTTGAATCCCAAAGCTTTGGTTGGAATTTTACACACATTTTCTGTTTTTATTGCTTAAAAATGCTTCCCAGCGCCTGCTGTACACTTTTTTTAATTTTGACTCATAACTTCACAAAGGATGCTTTCCAAGTAAGGTGTCTTGTTTTTTGGAGTAAAACTCGTCCCTTTATACTAGTTACAGGCAGTGGTTTGAATCCTAAAGCTTTGTTTGGAGTTTGACACACATTTGCTGTTTTTATTGCTTAAAAATGCTTCCCAGGACCTGCTGTACACTTTTTTTATTTTAACTCATAACTTCACAAAGGATACTTTCCCAGTAAATTCTCTTGCCTTTTCGAGTAGAACTCTCCCCTTTATACTACTTACAGGCACTGGTTTGAATCCTAAAGCTTTGTTTGGAGTTTGACACACATTTGCTTTTTTTATTGCTTAAAAATGCTTCGCAGCGCCTGCTGTACACTTTTTTTATTTTCACTTTTAAATTCACAAAGGATGCTTTCCCAGTAAAGTCTCTTACTTTTTCGAGTAAAACTCTCCCCTATATCCGCGTTACAAGCAGTGGTTTGAATCCCAAAGCTTTGGTTGGAGTTTTACACACATTTGCTGTTTTTATTGCTTAAAAATGCTTCCCAGTGCCTGCTGTACACTTTTTTTATTTTCACTCATAACTTCACAAAGGATGCTTTCCCAGTAAAGTCTCTTACTTTTTCGAGTAAAACTCTCCCCTTTATACTAGTTACAGGCAGTGGTTTGAATCCCAAAGCTTTGGTTGGAGTTTGACACACATTTGCTCTTTTTATTGCTTAAAAATGCTTCGCAGCACCTCCTGTACACTTTTTTTATTTTAACTCATAACTTCACAAAGGATGCTTTCCCAGTAAATTCTCTTGCCTTTTCGAGTAGAACTCTCCCCTTTATACTAGTTACAGGCACTGGTTTGAATCCCAAAGCTTTGGTTGGAGTTTGACACACATTTGCTGTTTTTATTGCTTAAAAATGCTTCGCAGCACCTGCTGTACACTTTTTTTATTTTAACTCATAACTTCACAAAGGATGCTTTCCCAGTAAATTCTCTTGCCTTTTCGAGTAGAACTCTCCCCTTTATACTAGTTACAGGCAGTGGTTTGAATCCCAAAGCTTTGGTTGGAGTTTTACACACATTTGCTGTTTTTATTGCTTAAAAATGCTTCCCAGCGCCTGCTGTACACTTTTTTTTATTTTCACTCATAACTTCACAAAGGATGCTTTCCCAGTAAATTGTCTTGCTTTTTAGAATTAAACTCTCCCAATTATACTAGTTACAGGCAGTGGTTTGAATCCCAAAGCTTTGGATGGAGTTTAACAAACATTTGCTGTTTTTATTGCTTAAAAATGCTCCCCAGCTCCCTCTGCTGTACACTTTATTTTATTGAAACTCATAACTTCACAAAGTATGCTTTCCAAGTACATTCTCTTGCATTTTAGAGTAAAACTCTCCCCTTTGTACTAGTTACAGGCAGTGATTTGAATCCCAAAGCTTTGGTTGGAATTTTACACACATTTGCTGTTTTTATTGCTTAGAAATGCTTCCCAGCGCCTGTTGTACACTTTTTTTAATTTTGACTCATAACTTCACAAAGGATGCTTTCCAAGTAAAGTCTCTTGTTTTTTAGAGTAGAACTCTCCCCTTTATACTAGTTACAGGCAGTGGTTTGAATCCCAAAGCTTTGGTTGGAGTTTAACACACATTTGCTGTTTTTATGACATTAAAAATGCTTCCCAGCTCCCTCTGCTGTACACTTTTTTTATTTGTAACTCATAACTTCACAAAGGATGCTTTCCCAGTAAATTCTCTTGCTTTTTCGAGTAAAACTCTCCCCTTTATACTAGTTACAGGCAGTGGATTTGAATCCCAAAGCTTTGGTTGGAGTTTTACACACATTTGCTGTTTTTATTGCTTAAAAATGCTTCCCAGCGCCTGCTGTACACTTTTTTTATTTTCACTCATAACTTCACAAAGGATGCTTTCCCAGTAAAGTCTCTTGCTTTTTGGAGTATAACTCTCCCCTTTATACTAGTTACAGGCAGTGGTTTGAATCCCAAAGCTTTGGTTGGAGTTTTACACACATTTGCAGTTTTTATTGCTGAAAAATGCTTCCCAGCGCCTGCTATACACTTTTTTTATTTTGACTCATAACTTCACAAAGGATGCTTTCCCAGTACATTCTCTTGCTTTTTCAAGTAAAACTCTCCCCTTTATACTAGTTACAGGCAGTGGTTTGAATCCCAAAGCATTGGTTGGAGTTTTACACACATTTGCTGTTTTTATGACTTAAAAATGCTCCCCAGCTCCCTCTGCTGTACACTTTTTTTATTGTAACTCATAACTTCACAAAGTATGCTTTCCAAGTAAATTCTCTTGAATTTTAGAGTAAAACTGTCCCCTTTATACTAGTTACAGGCAGTGGTTTGAATCCCAAAGCTTTGGTTGGAGTTTTACAAACATTTGCAGTTTTTATTGCTGAAACTTTTTCATTTTGACTCATAACTTCACAAAGGATGCTTTCCCAGTAAAGTCTCTTGTTTTTTACAGTATAACTCTCCCCGTTATACTAGTTACAGGCAGTGGTTTGAATCCCAAAGCTTTGGTTGGAGTTTTACACACATTTGCTGTTTTTATTACTTAAAAATGCTCCCAGCTCCCTCTGCTGTACACTTTTTTTATTGTAACTCATAACTTCACAAAGGATGCTTTCCAAGTAAATTCTCATTGATTTTAGAAGTAAAACTCTCCCCTTTATACTAGTTACAGGCAGTGGTTTTAATCCCAAAGCTTTGGTTGGAGTTTTACACACATTTGCAGTTTTTATCGCTTAAAAATGCTTCCCAGCGCCTGCTGTACACTTTTTTTATTTTGATTCATAACTTCACAAAGGATGCTTTCCCAGTAAATTCTCTTGCTTTTTAGAAGTAGAACTCTCCCCTTGATACTAGTTACAGGCAGTGGTTTTAATCCCAAAGCTTTGTTTGGAGTTTTACACACATTTGCTGTTTGTATTACTTAAAAATGCTTCCCAGCTCCCTCTGCTGTACACTTTTTTTATTGTAACTCATAACTTCACAAAGGATGCTTTCCCAGTAAAGTCTCTTGTTTTTTAGTAGTATAACTCTCCCCGTAATACTAGTTACAGGCAGTGGTTTGAATCCCAAAGCTTTGGTTGGAGTTTTACACACATTTGCAGTTTTTATTGCTTAAAAATGCTTCCCAGCGCCTCTGCTGTACACTTTTTTTATTGTAACTCATAACTTCACAAAGGATGCTTTCCCAGTAAATTCTCTTGCTTTTTAGAGTAGAACTCTCCCCTTTATACTAGTTACAGGCAGTGGTTTGAATCCCAAAGCTTTGGTTGGAGTTTGACACACATTTGCTGTTTTTATTGCTTAAAAATGCTTCCCAGCGCCCTGCTGTACACTTTTTTTATTTTAACTCATAACTTCACAAAGGATGCTTTCCCAGTAAAGTCTCTTGCTTTTTAGAGTAGAACTCTCCCCTTGATACTAGTTACAGGCAGTGGTTTGAATCCCAAAGCTTTGGTTGGAGTTTTACACACATTTGCTGTTTTTATTGCTTAAAAATGCTTCCCAGCGCCTGCTGTACACTTTTTTTATTTTGACTCATAACTTCACAAAGTATGCTTTCCAAGTAAATTCTCTTGCATTTTAGAGTAAAACTCTCCCCTTTATACTAGTTACAGGCAGTGGTTTGAATCCCAAAGCTTTGGTTGGAATTTTACACACATTTGCTGTTTTTATTGCTTAAAAATGCTTCCCAGCGCCTGCTGTACACTTTTTTTAATTTTGACTCATAACTTCACAAAGGATGCTTTCCAAGTAAAGTCTCTTGTTTTTTGGAGTATAACTCTCCCCGTTATAGTAGTTACGGGCAGTGGTTTTAATCCCAAAGCTTTGATTGGAGTTTTACACACATTTGCAGTTTTTATTGCTGAAAAATGCTTCCCAGCGCCTGCTGTGCACTTTTTATTTTGACTCATAACTTCACAAAGGATGCTTTCCAAGTAAAGTCTCTTGTTTTTTGGAGTATAACTCTCCCCGTTATAGTAGTTACGGGCAGTGGTTTTAATCCCAAAGCTTTGATTGGAGTTTTACACACATTTGCAGTTTTTATTGCTGAAAAATGCTTCCCAGCTCCCTCTGCTGTACACTTTTTTTATTGTAATTCATAACTTCACAAAGGATGCTTTCCCAGTAAATTCTCTTGCTTTTGAGAATAAAACTCTCCCCTTCATACTAATTACAGGCAGTGGTTTGAATCCCAAAGCTTTGGTTGGAGTTTTAGAAACATTTGCAGTTTTTATTGCTTAAAAATGCTTCCCAGGACCTGCTGTACACTTTTTTTATTTTAACTCATAACTTCACAAAGGATGCTTTCCCAGTAAATTCTCTTGCCTTTTCGAGTAGAACTCTCCCCTTTATACTAGTTACAGGCACTGGTTTGAATCCCAAAGCTTTGTTTGGAGTTTGACACACATTTGCTGTTTTTATTGCTTAATAATGCTTCGCAGCGCCTGCTGTACACTTTTTTTATTTTCACTTTTAAATTCACAAAGGATGCTTTCCCAGTAACGTCTCTTGCTTTTTAGAGTAAAACTCTCCCCTATATCCGGGTTAAAAGCAGTGGTTTGAATCCCAAAGCTTTGGTTGGAGTTTTACACACATTTGCTGTTTTTATTGCTTAAAAATGCTTCCCAGCGCCTGCTGTACACTTTTTTTATTTTGACTCATAACTTCACAAAGGATGCTTTCCCAGTAAAGTCTCTTGCTTTTTCGAGTAAAACTCTCCCCTTTATACTAGTTACAGGCAGTGGTTTGAATCCCAAAGCTTTGGTTGGAGTTTTAACAACATTTGCAGTTTTTATTGCTTAAAAATGCTCCCAGCTCCCTCTGCTGTACACTTTTTTTATTTGTAACTCATAACTTCACAAAGGATGCTTTCCAAGTAAATTCTCTTGCATTTTAGAGTAAAACTCTCCCCTTTATACTAGTTACAGGCAGTGGTTTGAATCCCAAAGCTTTGGTTGGAGTTTTACACACATTTGCTGTTTTTATTGACATAAAAATGCTCCCCAGCTCCCTCTGCTGTACACTTTTTTTTATTGTAACTCATAACTTCACAAAGATACTTTCCCAGTAAATTCTCTTGCTTTTTCGAGTAAAACTCTCCCCTTTATACTAGTTACAGGCAGTGGTTTGAATCCAAAAGCTTTGGTTGGAGTTTTACAAACATTTGCAGTTTTTATTGCTGAAACTTTTTCATTTTGACTCATAACTTCACAAAGGATGCTTTCCAAGTAAATTCTCTTGCATTTAAGAGTAAAACTCTCCCCTTTATACTAGTTACAGGCAGTGGTTTGAATCCCAAAGCTTTGGTTGGAGTTTTACACACATTTGCTGTTTTTATGACATAAAAATGCTCCCCAGCTCCCTCTGCTGTAAACTTTTTTTTTTGTAACTCATAACTTCACAAAGATACTTTCCCAGTAAATTCTCTTGCTTTTTCGAGTAAAACTATCCCCTTTATACTAGTTACAGGCAGTGATTTGAATCCCAAAGCTTTGGTTGGAGTTTTACAAACATTTGCAGTTTTTATTGCTGAAACTTTTTCATTTTGACTCATAACTTCACAAAGGATGCTTCCCAAGTAAATTCTCTTGCATTTAAGAGTAAAACTCTCCCCTTTATACTAGTTACAGGCAGTGGTTTGAATCCCAAAGCTTTGGTTGGAGTTTTACAAACATTTGCAGTTTTTATTGCTGAAACTTTTTCATTTTGACTCATAACTTCACCAAGGATGCTTTCCAAGTAAATTCTCTTGCATTTAAGAGTAAAACTCTCCCCTTTATACTAGTTACAGGCAGTGGTTTGAATCCCAAAGCTTTGGTTGGAGTTTAACAAACAGTTGCTGTTTTTATTGCTTAAAAATGCTCCCCAGCTCCCTCTGCTGTACACTTTTTTTTATTGAAACTCATAACTTCACAAAGTATGCTTTCCAAGTAAATTCTCTTGCATTTTAGAGTAAAACTCTCCCCTTTATACTAGTTACAGGCAGTGGTTTGAATCCCAAAGCTTTGGTTGGAATTTTACACACATTTGCAGTTTTTATTGCTTAAAAATGCTTCCCAGCGCCTGCTGTACACTTTTTTTAATGTTGACTCATAACTTCACAAAGGATGCTTTCCAAGTAAAGTCTCTTGTTTTTTGGAGTGTAACTCTCCCCGTTATACAAGTTACAGGCAGTGGTTTGAATCCCAAAGCTTTGGTTGGAGTTTTACACACATTTGCAGTTTTTATTGCTTAAAAATGCTTCCCAGGACCTGCTGTACACTTTTTTTATTTTAACTCATAACTTCACAAAGGATACTTTCCCAGTAAATTCTCTTGCCTTTTCGAGTAGAACTCTCCCCTTTATACTAGTTACAGGCACTGGTTTGAATCCCAAAGCTTTGTTTGGAGTTTGACACACATTTGCTGTTTTTATTGCTTAAAAATGCTTCGCAGCGCCTGCTGTACACTTTTTTTATTTTCACTTTTAAATTCACAAAGGATGCTTTCCCAGTAAAGTCTCTTACTTTTTCGAGTAAAACTCTCCCCTTTATACTAGTTACAGGCAGTGGTTTGAATCCCAAAGCTTTGGTTGGAGTTCTACACACATTTGCTGTTTTTATGACTTAAAAATGCTCCCCAGCTCCCTCTGCTGTACACTTTTTCATTTTGACTCATAACTTCACAAAAGATGCTTTCCCAGTAAATTCTCTTGCTTTTTAGAGTAAAACTCTCCCCTTTATACTAGTTACAGGCAGTGGTTTGAATCCCAAAGCTTTGGTTGGAGTTTGACACACATTTGCTATTTTTATTGCTTAAAAATGCTTCGCAGCACCTCCTGTACACTTTTTTTATTTTAACTCATAACTTCACAAAGGATGCTTTCCCAGTAAATTCTCTTGCCTTTTCGAGTAGAACTCTCCCCTTTATACTAGTTACAGGCACTGGTTTGAATCCCAAAGCTTTGGTTGGAGTTTGACACACATTTGCTGTTTTTATTGCTTAAAAATGCTTCGCAGCACCTGCTGTACACTTTTTTTATTTTAACTCATAACTTCACAAAGGATGCTTTCCCAGTAAATTCTCTTGCCTTTTCGAGTAGAACTCTCCCCTTTATACTAGTTACAGGCAGTGGTTTGAATCCCAAAGCTTTGGTTGGAGTTTGACACACATTTGCTGTTTTTATTGCTTAAAAATGCTTCGCAGCACCTGCTGTACACTTTTTTTATTTTAACTCATAACTTCACAAAGGATGCTTTCCCAGTAAAGTATCTTGCTTTTTAGAGTAGAACTCTCCCCTTTATACTAGTTACAGGCAGTGGTTTGAATCCCAAAGCTTTGCTTGGAGTTTTAAACACATTTGCAGTTTCTATTGCTTAAAAATGCTTCCCAGCTCCATCTGCTGTACACTTTATTTTATTATAACTCATAACTTCACAAAGGATGGTTTCCCAGTAAATTGTCTTGCTTTTTAGAATTAAACTCTCCCAATTATACTAGTTACAGGCAGTGGTTTGAATCCCAAAGCTTTGGATGGAGTTTTACACACATTTGCTGTTTTTATTGCTTAAAAATCCTTCCCAGCGCCTGCTGTACACTTTTTTTAATTTTGACTCATAACTTCACAAAGGATGCTTTCCAAGTAAAGTCTCTTGTTTTTTGGAGTATAAGTCTCCCCGTTATACTAGTTACGGGCAGTGGTTTGAATCCCAAAGCTTTGGTTGGAGTTTTACAAACATTTGCAGTTTTTATTGCTTAAAAATGCTTCGCAGCGCCTTCTGTACACTTTTTTTATTTTGACTCATAACTTCACAAAGGATGCTTTCCAAGTAAATTCTCTTGCATTTAAGAGTATAACTCTCCCCTTTATACTAGTTACAGGCAGTGGTTTGAATCCCAAAGCTTTGGTTGGAGTTTAACAAACATTTGCTGTTTTTATTGCTTAAAAATGCTCCCCAGCTCCCTCTGCTGTACACTTTTTTTTATTGAAACTCATAACTTCACAAAGTATGCTTTCCAAGTAAATTCTCTTGCATTTTAGAGTAAAACTCTCCCCTTTGTACTAGTTACAGGCAGTGATTTGAATCCCAAAGCTTTGGTTGGAATTTTACACACATTTGCTGTTTTTATTGCTTAGAAATGCTTCCCAGCGCCTGTTGTACACTTTTTTTAATTTTGACTCATAACTTCACAAAGGATGCTTTCCAAGTAAATTCTCTTGCATTTTAGAGTAAAACTCTCCCCTTTATACTAGTTACAGGCAGTGGTTTGAATCCCAAAGCTTTGGTTGGAATTTTACACACATTTGCTGTTTTTATTGCTTAAAAATGCTTCCCAGCGCCTGCTGTACACTTTTTTTAATTTTGACTCATAACTTCACAAAGGATGCTTTCCAAGTAAAGTCTCTTGTTTTTTAGAGTAGAACTCTCCCCTTTATACTAGTTACAGGCAGTGGTTTGAATCCCAAAGCTTTGCTTGGAGTTTTAAACACATTTGCAGTTTCTATTGCTTAAAAATGCTTCCCAGCTCCATCTGCTGTACACTTTTTTTTATTATAACTCATAACTTCACAAAGGATGGTTTCCCAGTAAATTGTCTTGCTTTTTAGAATTAAACTCTCCCAATTATACTAGTTACAGGCATTGGTTTGAATCCCAAAGCTTTGGTTGGAGTTTTACAAACATTTGCAGTTTTTATTGCTGAAACTTTTTCATTTTGACTCATAACTTCACAAAGGATGCTTTCCAAGTAAATTCTCTTGCTTTTTTGAGTAAAACTCTCCCCTTTATACTAATTACAGGCAGTGGTTTTAATCCCAAAGCTTTGGTTGGAGTTTTACACACATTTGCAGTTTTTATTGCTTAAAAATGCCTCCCAGCTCCCTCTGCTGTACACTTTTTTTTATTGAAACTCATAACTTCACAAAGGATGCTTTCCCAGTACATTCTCTTACTTTTTAGAGTAAAACTCTCCCCTTTATACTAGTTACAGGCAGTGGTTTGAATCCCAAAGCTTTGGTTGGAGTTTTACACACATTTGCAGTTTTTATTGCTTAAAAATGCTTCCCAGCGCCTGCTGTACACTTTTTTATTTTGACTCATAACTTCACAAAGGATGCTTTCCCAGTACATTCTCTTGCTTTTTAGAGTAAAACTCTCCCCTTTATACAAGTTACAGGCAGTGGTTTGAATCCCAAAGCTTTGGTTGGACTTTTACAAACATTTGCAGTTTTTATTGCTTAAAAATGCTTCCCAGCGCCTGCTGTACACTTTTTTTATTTTGACTCATAACTTCACAAAGGATGCTTTCCAAGTAAATTCTCTTGCATTTTAGAGTAAAACTATCCCCTTTATACTAGTTACAGGCAGTGGTTTGAATCCCAAAGCTTTGGTTGGAGTTTTACACACATGTGCTGTTTTTATTGCTTTAAAATGCTTCCCAGCGCCTGCTGTACACTTTTTTTATTTTCACTTATAACTTCACAAAGGATGCTTTCCCAGTAAATTGTCTTGCTTTTGAGAGTAGAACTCTCCCCTTTATACAAGTTACAGGCAGTGGTTTGAATCCCAAAGCTTTGGTTGGAGTTTTACACACATTTGCTGTTTGTATTACTTAAAAATGCTTCCCACCTCCCTCTGCTGTACACTTTTTTTTATTGTAACTCATAACTTCACAAAGGATGCTTTCCCAGTAAATTATCTTGCTTTTCAGAGTAGAACTCTCCCCTTTATACTAGTTACAGGCAGTGGTTTGAATCCCAAAGCTTTGGTTGGAGTTTTACACACATTTGCTGTTTTTATTGCTTAAAAATTCTTCCCAGCGCCTGCTGTACACTTTTTTTATTTTGACTCATAACTTCACAAAGGATGCTTTCCAAGTAAATTCTCTTGCATTTTAGAGTAAAACTCTACCCTTTATACTCGTTACTGGCAGTGGTTTGAATCCCAAAGCTTTGTTTGGAGTTTTACACACATTTGCAGTTTTTATCGCTTAAAAATGCTTCCCAGCTCCCTCTGCTGTACACTTTTTTTATTTTAACTCATAACTTCACAAAGGATGCTTTCCCAGTAAATTCTCTTGCTTTTGAGAGTAGAACTCTCCCCTTTATACAAGTTACAGGCAGTGGTTTGAATCCCAAAGCTTTGTTTGGAGTTTGACACACATTTGCTGTTTTTATTGCTTAAAAATGCTTCCCAGCGCCTGCTGTACACTTTTTCTATTTTCACCTATAACTTCACAAAGTATGCTTTCCAAGTAAATTCTCTTGCATTTTAGAGTAAAACTCTCCCCTTTATACTAGTTACAGGCAGTGGTTTGAATCCCAAAGCTTTGGTTGGAATTTTACACACATTTGCTGTTTTTATTGCTTAAAAATGCTTCCCAGCGCCTGCTGTACACGTTTTTTATTTTGACTCATAACTTCACAAAGGATGATTTCCCAGTACATTCTCTTGCTTTTTAGAGTAAAACTCTCCCCTTTATACTAGTTACAGGCAGTGGTTTGAATCCCAAAGCTTTGGTTGGAGTTTTACAAACATTTGCAGTTTTTATTGCTGAAACTTTTACATTTTGACTCATAACTTCACAAAGGATGCTTTCCCAGTAAAGTCTCTTGTTTTTTACAGTATAACTCTCCCCGTTATACTAGTTACAGGCAGTGGTTTGAATCCCAAAGCTTTGGTTGGAGTTTTACACACATTTGCTGTTTTTATTACTTAAAAATGCTCCCCAGCTCCCTCTGCTGTACACTTTTTTTATTGTAACTCATAACTTCACAAAGGATGCTTTCCAAGTAAATTCTCTTGCATTTTAGAGTAAAACTCTCCCCTTGATAGTAGTTACAGGCAGTGGTTTGAATCCCAAAGCTTTGGTTGGAATTTTACAAACATTTGCTGTTTTTATTGCTTAAAAATGCTTCCCAGCGCCTGCTGTACACGTTTTTTATTTTGACTCATAACTTCACAAAGGATGATTTCCCAGTACATTCTCTTGCTTTTTAGAGTAAAACTCTCCGCTTTATACTAGTTACAGGCAGTGGTTTGAATCCCAAAGCTTTATTTGGAGTTTTACACACATTTGCAGTTTTTATCGCTTAAAAATGCTTCCCAGCTTCCTCTGCTGTACACTTTTTTTTATTGAAACTCATAACTTCACAAAGGATGCTTTCCCAGTACATTCTCTTACTTTTTAGAGTAAAACTCTCCCCTTTATACTAGTTACAGGCAGTGGTTTGAATCCCAAAGCTTTGGTTGGAGTTTTACACACATTTACAGTTTTTATTGCTTAAAAATGCTTCCCAGCGCCTGCTGTACACTTTTTTTATTTTGACTCATAACTTCACAAAGGATGCTTTCCCAGTACATTCTCTTGCCTTTTTAGAGTAAAACTCTCCCCTTTATACAAGTTACAGGCAGTGGTTTGAATCCCAAAGCTTTGGTTGGACTTTTACAAACATTTGCAGTTTTTATTGCTTAAAAATGCTTCCCAGCGCCTGCTGTACACTTTTTTTATTTTGACTCATAACTTCACAAAGGATGCTTTCCAAGTAAATTCTCTTGCATTTTAGAGTAAAACTATCCCCTTTATACTAGTTACAGGCAGTGGTTTGAATCCCAAAGCTTTGGTTGGAGTTTTACACACATTTGCTGTTTTTATTGCTTTAAAATGCTTCCCAGCGCCTGCTGTACACTTTTTTTATTTTAACTCATAACTTCACAAAGGATGCTTTCCCAGTAAATTCTCTTGCTTTTGAGAGTAGAACTCTCCCCTTTATACAAGTTACAGGCAGTGGTTTGAATCCCAAAGCTTTGGTTGGAGTTTTACACACATTTGCTGTTTTTATTGCTTAAAAATGCTTCCCAGCTCCTCTGCTGTACACTTTTTTTATTGTAACTCATAACTTCACAAAGGATGCTTTCCCAGTAAATTCTCTTGCTTTTAGAGTAAAACTCTCCCCTTTATACTAGTTACAGGCAGTGGTTTGAATCCCAAAGCTTTGGTTGGAGTTTTACACACATTTGCTGTTTTTATTGCTTAAAAATGCTTCCCAGCGCCTGCTGTACACTTTTTTTATTTTGACTCATAACTTCACAAAGGATGCTTTCCCAGTAAATTCTCTTGCATTTTTAGAGTAAAACTCTCCCCTTTATACTAGTTACAGGCAGTGGTTTGAATCCCAAAGCTTTGGTTGGAGTTTTACACACATTTGCAGTTTTTATTCGCTTAAAAATGCTTCCCAGCTCCCTCTGCTGTACACTTTTTTTATTTTAACTCATAACTTCACAAAGGATGCTTTCCCAGTAAATTCTCTTGCTTTTTAGAGTAAAACTCTCCCCTTTATACTAGTTACAGGCAGTGGTTTGAATCCCAAAGCTTTGTTTGGAGTTTTACACACATTTGCTGTTTTTATTGCTTAAAAATGCTTCCCAGCGCCTGCTGTACACTTTTTTTATTTTCACCTATAACTTCACAAAGGATGCTTTCCCAGTAAATTCTCTTGCATTTTAGAGTAAAACTCTCCCCTTTATACTAGTTACAGGCAGTGGTTTGAATCCCAAAGCTTTGGTTGGAGTTTTACACACATTTGCAGTTTTTATTGCTTAAAAATGCTTCCCAGCGCCTGCTGTACACTTTTTTTATTTGAACTCATAACTTCACAAAGGATGCTTTCCCAGTACATTCTCTTGCTTTTTAGAGTAAAACTCTCCCCTTTATACAAGTTACAGGCAGTGGTTTGAATCCCAAAGCTTTGGTTGGACTTTTACAAACATTTGCAGTTTTTATTGCTTAAAAATGCTTCCCAGCGCCTGCTGTACACTTTTTTTATTTTGACTCATAACTTCACAAAGGATGCTTTCCAAGTAAATTCTCTTGCATTTTAGAGTAAAACTATCCCCTTTATACTAGTTACAGGCAGTGGTTTGAATCCCAAAGCTTTGGTTGGAGTTTTACACACATGTGCTGTTTTTATTGCTTTAAAATGCTTCCCAGCGCCTGCTGTACACTTTTTTTATTTTCACTTATAACTTCACAAAGGATGCTTTCCCAGTAAATTCTCTTGCTTTTGAGAGTAGAACTCTCCCCTTTATACAAGTTACAGGCAGTGGTTTGAATCCCAAAGCTTTGGTTGGAGTTTTACACACATTTGCTGTTTGTATTACTTAAAAATGCTTCCCAGCTCCCTCTGCTGTACACTTTTTTTTATTGTAACTCATAACTTCACAAAGGATGCTTTCCCAGTAAATTATCTTGCTTTTCAGAGTAGAACTCTCCCCTTTATACTAGTTACAGGCAGTGGTTTGAATCCCAAAGCTTTGGTTGGAGTTTTACACACATTTGCTGTTTTTATTGCTTAAAAATTCTTCCCAGCGCCTTCTGTACACTTTTTTTATTTTGACTCATAACTTCACAAAGGATGCTTTCCAAGTAAATTCTCTTGCATTTTAGAGTAAAACTCTACCCTTTATACTCGTTACTGGCAGTGGTTTGAATCCCAAAGCTTTGTTTGGAGTTTTACACACATTTGCAGTTTTTATCGCTTAAAAATGCTTCCCAGCTCCCTCTGCTGTACACTTTTTTTATTTTAACTCATAACTTCACAAAGGATGCTTTCCCAGTAAATTCTCTTGCTTTTGAGAGTAGAACTCTCCCCTTTATACAAGTTACAGGCAGTGGTTTGAATCCCAAAGCTTTGTTTGGAGTTTGACACACATTTGCTGTTTTTATTGCTTAAAAATGCTTCCCAGCGCCTGCTGTACACTTTTTCTATTTTCACCTCATAACTTCACAAAGTATGCTTTCCAAGTAAATTCTCTTGCATTTTAGAGTAAAACTCTCCCCTTTATACTAGTTACAGGCAGTGGTTTTAATCCCAAAGCTTTGGTTGGAATTTTACACACATTTGCTGTTTTTATTGCTTAAAAATGCTTCCCAGCGCCTGCTGTCCACTTTTTTTAATTTTGACTCATAACTTCACAAAGGATTCTTTCCAAGTAAAGTCTTTTGTTTTTTGGAGTATAACTCTTCCCGTTATACTAGTTACGGTTAGTGGTTTTAATCCCAAAGCTTTGGTTGGAATTTTACACACATTTGCTGTTTTTATTGCTTAAAAATGCTTCCCAGCACCTGCTGTACACGTTTTTTATTTTGACTCATAACTTCACAAAGGATGATTTCCCAGTACATTGTCTTGCTTTTTAGAGTAAAACTCTCCCCTTTATACTAGTTACAGGCAGTGGTTTGAATCCCAAAGCTTTGGTTGGAGTTTTACAAACATTTGCAGTTTTTATTGCTGAAACTTTTACATTTTGACTCATAACTTCACAAAGGATGCTTTCCCAGTAAAGTCTCTTGTTTTTTACAGTATAACTCTCCCCGTTATACTAGTTACAGGCAGTGGTTTGAATCCCAAAGCTTTGGTTGGAGTTTTACACACATTTGCTGTTTTTATTACTTAAAAATGCTCCCCAGCTCCCTCTGCTGTACACTTTTTTTATTGTAACTCATAACTTCACAAAGGATGCTTTCCAAGTAAATTCTCTTGCATTTTAGAGTAAAACTCTCCCCTTGATACTAGTTACAGGCAGTGGTTTGAATCCCAAAGCTTTGGTTGGAAGTTTTACACACATTTGCAGTTTTTATTGCTTAAAAATGCTTCCCAGCGCCTGCTGTACACTTTTTTTATTTTGACTCATAACTTCACAAAGGATGCTTTCCCAGTACATTCTCTTGCTTTTTAGAGTAAAACTCTCCGCTTTATACTAGTTACAGGCAGTGGTTTGAATCCCAAAGCTTTGGTTGGAGTTTTACACACATTTGCAGTTTTTATTCGCTTAAAAATGCTTCCCAGCTTCCTCTGCTGTACACTTTTTTTTATTGAACTCATAACTTCACAAAGGATGCTTTCCCAGTACATTCTCTTACTTTTTAGAGTAAAACTCTCCCCTTTATACTAGTTACAGGCAGTGGTTTGAATCCCAAAGCTTTGGTTGGAGTTTTACACACATTTGCAGTTTTTATTGCTTAAAAATGCTTCCCAGCGCCTGCTGTACACTTTTTTTATTTTGACTCATAACTTCACAAAGGATGCTTTCCCAGTACATTCTCTTGCTTTTTAGAGTAAAACTCTCCCCTTTATACAAGTTACAGGCAGTGGTTTGAATCCCAAAGCTTTGGTTGGACTTTTACAAACATTTGCAGTTTTTATTGCTTAAAAATGCTTCCCAGCGCCTGCTGTACACTTTTTTTATTTTGACTCATAACTTCACAAAGGATGCTTTCCCAGTAAATTCTCTTGCATTTTAGAGTAAAACTATCCCCTTTATACTAGTTACAGGCAGTGGTTTGAATCCCAAAGCTTTGGTTGGAGTTTTACACACATGTGCTGTTTTTATTGCTTTAAAATGCTTCCCAGCGCCTGCTGTACACTTTTTTTATTTTCACTTATAACTTCACAAAGGATGCTTTCCCAGTAAATTCTCTTGCATTTTGAGAGTAGAACTCTACCCTTTATACAAGTTACAGGCAGTGGTTTGAATCCCAAAGCTTTGTTTGGAGTTTTACACACATTTGCAGTTTTTATTGCTTAAAAATGCTTCCTATCGCCTGCTGTCCACTTTTTTTATTTTGACTCATAACTTCACAAAGGATGCTTTCCCAGTAAATTATCTTGCTTTTCAGAGTAGAACTCTCCCCTTTATACTAGTTACAGGCAGTGGTTTGAATCCCAAAGCTTTGGTTGGAGTTTTACACACATTTGCTGTTTTTATTGCTTAAAAATTCTTCCCAGCGCCTGCTGTACACTTTTTTTATTTTGACTCATAACTTCACAAAGGATGCTTTCCAAGTAAATTCTCTTGCATTTTAGAGTAAAACTCTACCCTTTATACTCGTTACTGGCAGTGGTTTGAATCCCAAAGCTTTGTTTGGAGTTTTACACACATTTGCAGTTTTTATCGCTTAAAAATGCTTCCCAGCTCCCTCTGCTGTACACTTTTTTTATTTTAACTCATAACTTCACAAAGGATCCTTTCCCAGTAAATTCTCTTGCTTTTGAGAGTAGAACTCTCCCCTTTATACAAGTTACAGGCAGTGGTTTGAATCCCAAAGCTTTGGTTGGAGTTTTACACACATTTGCTGTTTTTATTGCTTAAAAATGCTTCCCAGCGCCTGCTGTACACTTTTTTTATTTTGACTCATAACTTCACAAAGGATGCTTTCCCAGTAAAGTCTCTTGCTTTTTAGAGTAGAACTCTCCCCTTTATACTAGTTACAGGCAGTGCATTTGAATCCCAAAGCTTTGGTTGGAGTTTTACACACATTTGCAGTTTTTTATTGCTTAAAAATGCTTCCCAGCGCCTGCTGTACACTTTCTTTATTTTGACTCATAACTTCACAAAGGATGCTTTCCCAGTAAAGTCTCTTGCATTTTAGAGTAAAACTCTCCCATTTATACTAGTTACAGGCAGTGGTTTGAATCCCAAAGCTTTGGTTGGAGTTTTACAAACATTTGCAGTTTTTATTGCTGAAAAATGCTTCCCAGCGCCTGCTGTACACGTTTTTTTATTTTGACTCATCACTTCACAAAGGATGCTTTCCCAGTAAAGTCTCTTGCATTTTAGAGTAAAACTCTCCCCTTTATACTAGTTACAGGCAGTGGTTTGAATCCCAAAGCTTTGGTTGGAGTTTTACACACATTTGCTGTTTTTATTGCTTAAAAATGCTTCCCAGCTTCCTCTGCTGTACACTTTTTTTAATGTAACTCATAACTTCACAAAGGATGCTTTCCCATTAAATTATCTTGCGTTTTCGAGTAAAACTATCCCCTTTATACTAGTTACAGGCAATTGTTTGAATACCAAAGCTTTGGTTGGAGTTTTACACACATTTGCTGTTTTTATTGCTTAAAAATGCTCCCCAGCTCCCTCTGCTGTACACTTTTTTTATTTTAACTCATAACTTCACAAAGGATGCTTTCCCAGTAAATTCTCTTGCTTTTGAGAGTAAAACGATCCCCTTTATACTAGTTACAGGCAGTGGTTTGAATCCCAAAGCTTTGTTTGGAGTTTTACACACATTTGCAGTTTTTATTGCTTAAAAATGCTCCCCAGCTCCCTCTGCTGTACACTTTTTTTATTGAAACTCATAACTTCACAAAGGATGCTTTCCCAGTACATTCTCTTGCTTTTTAGAGTAAAACGCTCCCCTTTATTCTAGTTACAGGCAGTGTTTTGAATCCCAAAGCTTTAGTTGGAGTTTTACACACATTTGCTGTTTTTATTGCTTGAAAATGCTTCCCAGCGCCTGCTGTACACTTTTTTTAAATTTTGACTCATAACTTCACAAAGGATGCTTTCCAAGTATAGTCTCTTGTTTTTTGGAATATAACTCTCCCCGTTATACTAGTTACGGGCAGTGGTTTGAATCCCTAAGCTTTGGTTGGAGTTTTACACACATTTGCAGTTTTTATTGCTTAAAAATGCTTCCCAGCTCCCTCTGCTGTACACTTTTTTAATTTTGACTCATAACTTCACAAAGGATGCTTTCCAAGTAAAGTCTCTTGCATTTTAGAGTAAAACTCTCCCATTTATACTAGTTACAGGCAGTGGTTTGAATCCCAAAGCTTTGGTTGGAGTTTTACAAACATTTGCAGTTTTTATTGCTGAAAAATGCTTCCCAGCGCCTGCTGTACACTTTTTTTATTTTGACTCATCACTTCACAAAGGATGCTTTCCCAGTAAAGTCTCTTGCATTTTAGAGTAAAACTCTCCCCTTTATACTAGTTACAGGCAGTGGTTTGAATCCCAAAGCTTTGGTTGGAGTTTTACACACATTTGCTGTTTTTATTGCTTAAAAATGCTTCCCAGCTTCCTCTGCTGTACACTTTTTTTAATGTAACTCATAACTTCACAAAGGATGCTTTCCCATTAAATTATCTTGCGTTTTCGAGTAAAACTATCCCCTTTATACGTGTTACAGGCAATTGTTTGAATACCAAAGCTTTGGTTGGAGTTTTACACACATTTGCTGTTTTTATTGCTTAAAAATGCTCCCCAGCTCCCTCTGCTGTACACTTTGTTTATTTTAACTCATAACTTCACAAAGGATGCTTTCCCAGTAAATTCTCTTGCTTTTGAGAGTAAAACGATCCCCTTTATACTAGTTACAGGCAGTGGTTTGAATCCCAAAGCTTTGTTTGGAGTTTTACACACATTTGCAGTTTTTATTGCTTAAAAATGCTCCCCAGCTCCCTCTGCTGTACACTTTTTTTATTGAAACTCATAACTTCACAAAGGATGCTTTCCCAGTACATTCTCTTGCTTTTTAGAGTAAAACGCTCCCCTTTATTCTAGTTACAGGCAGTGTTTTGAATCCCAAAGCTTTAGTTGGAGTTTTACACACATTTGCTGTTTTTATTGCTTGAAAATGCTTCCCAGCGCCTGCTGTACACTTTTTTTAAATTTTGACTCATAACTTCACAAAGGATGCTTTCCAAGTATAGTCTCTTGTTTTTTGGAATATAACTCTCCCCGTTATACTAGTTACGGGCAGTGGTTTGAATCCCTAAGCTTT
>NW_026904121.1:0-118744 GCF_024500275.1 Phycodurus eques | reverse complement strand
AGGTGTCATGTTTCAATTTAGTCAATAAAGGCCTACTACTGAGCGAAACCGAGTGTCTTGACGCTCGCCGTTCGGCCCCACAGACCTCCGAGAGGCTTGGAAGAGGCCTCCCCTGAAAGCCTGGATTCCACCGAGCGTGTCCTGTGTCAAATCTAGCCCAGCTAGCTGAATAAGTCGCTCTAAAGTCGTGCCGAAGATTACATAAGGTCGTCATGTTACAATTTAAGTCATAAGGCTACTACTTGAGCGAAACTGATGCTTTGACGCTCGCCGCTCGCCCCCACGAGCCGTCCGAGAGGCTCGCATGCCTCCCCTGAAAGCTGGATTCCACCGATCGTTTGTTTCAATCTTAGGCCCATAGCTCACTAAAGTAGGCGCAAAAAGGGTCCTGCTAGAAGTCCCATCGTGCTGTCATGTTACAATTTAGTCAATAAAGCCTACTACTGACGAAACACGAGTGCTTTGACGCTCGCCCGTTCGACCCCACGAGCTGTTCGAGAGGCTCGCGGGAGGCCTTGCCTCCCTGAACGCTGGATTCCCAAGGCTTGTCTGTGTGAATCCTAGCCCGCTAGGCGAAATTAGCGACCTAAAGTCGTGCCGAAGTCAAATCGGTCGTCATGGTACTCGAAAAGCGAAACTGAGTGCTTTAACGCTCGCGCGCTCGGCTACCCGCACAGCGTCCAGAGACTCGGAGAGTGACTCCCCTGAAAGCTGGATTCCCCCCGATAAGTGCATTCAAATCTTAGCCCACTAGCTCAGACGTAAGCGCGTAAAAAGTCCTGCCAAAATCACATAGTCGTCAGGTTACATTTAGTGCAATAGAGGCCTACTACTGGAGCGAAACCGAGTGCTTTAGATACGCTCGCCACTCGGCCCACAGCCGTCCAGAGACTCGTGTAGCCTCCCCTGAAAGCTGGATTCCGACCGACTCGTTTGATTCCATCTTAGGCCACTAGCTCAACCGTAGGCGCTAAAAAATGTCCTGCCCAAGTCACATAGTCGTCATGTTACAATTTAGTCAGATAAAGGCCTACTACTGGAGCGAAACAGAGTGCTTTGACGCTCGCCGTTCGGCCCCCACGGCCTCTGAGAGGCTGAAGAGGCCTCCCCTGAAAGCTGCTGGTCCGACCGATCGTTGTGTTTCAAATCTTAGCCCACGTAGCTGCAATGGCGCTAAAAGTCGCTCAAGAAAGTCGCTGACAGTCAAATCTACGAGCATACGGTGCGTCACTCGTTGCACAATTTAGTCCTAAAGGTCAGGACAGGCTAGCTGGACCTGAAGAAGCAAACTGTCAGGATGCTGGTGAACGCTCGCCGCTCGGGGACTCCACAGCCGTCCAGAGACTCGGGGAGCCTCCCCTGAAAGCTGGATTCCCACCGATCGTTTGTGTCAAATCTTAGCCCAGTGCTCAAAGCAGGCGCTAAAAGTCCTGCCAAAAGTCACATAGGTCGTCATGTTACAATTTAGTCAATAAAGGCCTACTACTGGAGCGAAAAACCCGAGTGCTTTGAACGCTCGCCGTTCGGCCCCACGACCTCCGAGAGGCTTGGAAGAGGCCTCCCCTGAAAGCTGGATTCCCAAGGATTGTCTGTGTGAATCCTAGCCCGTAGGCTGAAATTAAGCGACCTAAAGTCGTGCCGAAGTCAAATCGGTTCGTCATGGTAACTCGAGCGAAACTGAGTGCTTTAACGCTCGCACGCTCGGCCCCACAGCCGTCCAGAGACTCGGGGGAGGCCTCCCCTGAAAGCTGGATTCCCACCAATATTGTGTTTCAAATCGTAGCCCACTAGCTCAAAAGTAAGCGCTAAAAAGTCCTGCCAAAGTCACATAGGTCGTCATGTTACAATTGAGTCAATAAAGGCCGACTACTGGAGCGAAATCGAGTGCTTTGACGCTCGCCGTTCGCCCACGACCTCCGAGAGGCTTGGAAGAGGCCTCCCCTGAAAAGCTGGATTCCCACCGATCGTTTGTTTCAAATCTTAGCCCAGTAGCTGAAAGTAGGCGCTAAAAAGTCCTGCCAAAATCACATAGGTCGTCATGTTACAATTTAGTCAATAAAGGCCGAAAGTTGAAAAACAAACAACTTTTACGTCACTTCTGAATTCAAAAGTAGCTATCTATCAATTTTTTGTGTATTTGTATATAACATGAGGCAGTCATACATTTATGTAGGTTCAGAGTCACAATGTATCATGTAAATACATGCAACTGAATACACTGCATGTGGGAGTTATGTCTTTAATTGCACATTGTGCAAAAAAAAATTGCAAAATCTTAGTTAATACTTGATTGGAGTCAAAGAAATAATTCTTAGTTCAGATGCAAGACAACTAATTGTGTTCTTGAACGCATCATTTTATACCCTTAAAAAAATGTGAGTGCAGCATTTCTGCACACAACTCTGCCTTGAAACACTGACTCTCATAGTGTGGTATGAGTACCACTTGTGGTATGCTGGCTCCCTCTAGTGGTACCCAAACAGATCACTGAATTCATTGTTCACATGTGCATAAATGTTACATGGGCTTCAACTTTTCTTTTTCTTCATCCAGTACAGTACATAAGTATAGTTCGGTTGTATTTCCCTTTTAGGTACAATATTTTTGCCTTTAACCATCAGAAATATTTTGCTTTAAACATTAATTTAGGTGAAACTTTCTTTTTCACCTAATTCAGGTGCATCTTGAATCTAATTGGTACTTAAACATATCATTCCAAAGATACAACTATAAAGTCAGGATTTATGATCGATCGTTTGTTTCAAATCTTAGCCCAGTAGCTGAAAAGTAGGCGCTAAAAGTCCTGCCAAAATCACATAGGTCGTCATGTTTACAATTTACTCAATAAAGGCCAACTACTGGAGAGAAACCGAGTGCTTTGACGCTCGCCGTTCGGCCCCACACTGTCCAGAGACTCGGGGGAGGCCTCCCTGAAAGCTGGATTCCCACCGATCGTTTGTTTCAATCTTAGCACACTAGCTCAAAAGTAAGCGCTAAAATATATGGGCTAAGATTGAAACAAACGTGACAACATAGTTGTCTGTCTTGTTACAATTTAGTCAATAAAGGCCTACTACTGGAGCGAAACCGAGTGCTTTGACGCTCGCCGTTCGCCCCACGACCTCAGAGAGAGGCCTCCCCTGAAAGCTGATTCCCACCGATCGTTTTGTTTCAAATCTTAGCCCAGTAGCTGAAAGTAGGCGCTAAAAAGTCCTGCCAAAAGTCACATAGGTCGTCATGTTACAATTTAGTCAAAAAAGGCTCTACTGGACCGAAAACTGAGGCTGTAACGCTCGCCCGCTCGGCCCCACAGCGTTCCAGAGACTCGGGGAGGCCTCCCCGAAAGCTGGATCTCCCACCGATCGTTTGTTTTAAATCTTAGCCAGTAGCTGAAAGTAGGCGCAAAAAGTCCCTGCCAAAGTCACATAGGTCGTCATGTTACAATTTAGTCAATAAAGGCCAACTACTGGAGAGAAAACCGAGTGCTTTGACGCTCGCCGTTCGGCCCCACAGCTGTCCAGAGACTCGGGGGAGGCCTCCCCTGAAAGCTGGATCCCACCGATCGTTGTTTCAAATCTTAGCGCACTAGCTCAAAAGTAAGCGCTAAAAATATGGGCTAGATTGAAACAAAACGTGACAAAATACGTTGTCATGTCTGTTACAATTTAGTCAATAAAGGCCTACTACTGGACGCGAAACCGAGTGCTTTGACGCTCGCCGTTCGGCCCCACGACCTCAAGAGGCTCGGAAGAGGCGTCCCCTGAAAGCTGGATTCCACCGATCGTTTGTTTCAAATCTTAGCCCACTAGCTCAAAAGTAGGCGCTAAAAGTCCTGCCAAATCACATAGGTCGTCATTTTACAATTTAGTCAATAAAGGCCTACTACTGGAGCGAAACCGAGTGCTTTGACGCTCGCCGTTCGGCCTCACGAGCTCCGAGAGGCTTGGAAGAGACCTTCCTTTAAAGCTGGATACCCAAGGCTTGTCTGTGTAAATTCCTAGCCCACTAGGCAGAAATTAAGCGACCTAAAGTCGTGCCGAAGTCAAATCGGTCGTCATGGTACTCGAGCGAAACTGAGTGCTTTAACACTCGCCGCTCGGCCCCACAGCCTTCCAGAGACTCGGGGGAGGACTCCCGTGAAAGCTGGATTCCCACCGATCGTTTTTCCAAATCTTAGCGCACTAGGTCAAAAGTAAGCGCTAAAAAGTCCTGCCAAAGTCACATGGTCGTCATGTTACAATTTCGTCAATAAAGACCGAATACTGGAGAGAAACGGAGTGCTTTGACGCTCGCCGTTCGGCCCCACAGCTGTCCAGAGACTCGGGGGAGGCCTACCCTGAAAACTGGATTCCCACCGATCGTTTTTTCCAAATCTTAGCGCACTAGGTCAAAAGTAAGCGCTAAAAAGTCCTGCCAAAGTCACATTGGTCGTCATGTTACAATTTCGTCAATAAAGGCCTACTTCTGGAGCGAAACCGACTGCTTTGACGCTCGCACGTTCGGCCCACGAGCGTCCGAGAGGCTTGGAAGAGGCCTCCCTGAAAGCTGGATTCCCACCGATCGTTTGTTTCAAATCTTAGCCCAGTCGCTGAAAGTAGCGCTAAAAAGTCCTGCCAAAATCACATAGGTCGTCATGTTACAATTTAGTCAATAAAGGCCAACTACTGGACCGAAACTGAGTGCTTTAACGCTCGCCGCTCGGCTCCACAGCCGTCCAGAGACTCGGGGGAGGCCTCCCCTGAAAGCTGGATTCCCACCGATCGTTTGTGTCAAATCTTAGCCCAGTAGCTGAAAAGTAGGCCAAAAAAGTCCTGCCAAAGTCACATAGGTCGTCATGTTACAATTTAGTCAATAAAGCCTACTACTGGAGCGAAACCGAGTGCTTTGACGCTCGCCGTTCGGCCCCACGACCTCAGAGAGGCTCGGAAGAGGCCTCCCCTGAAAGCTGGATTCCCACCGATCGTTTGTTTCAAATCTTAGCCCGGTAGCTGAAAAGTAGGCGCTAAAAGTCCTGCCAAAATCACATAGGTCGTCATGTTACAATTTAGTCAAAAAAGGCCTCCTACTGGACGGAAACTGAGTGCTGTAACGCTCTCCGCTCGGCCCCACAGCCGTCCAGAGACTCGGGGGAGGCCTCCCCTAAAGCTGGATTCCCACCGATCGTTTGTTTCAAATCTTAGCCCAGTAGCTGAAAATAGTAGGCCCAAAAAGTCCTGCCAAAGTCACATAGGTCGTCATGTTACAATTTAGTCAATAAAGGCCAACTACTGGACCGAAACTGAGTGCTTTAACGCTCGCCGCTCGGCTCCACAGCCGTCCAGAGACTCGGGGAGGCCTCCCCTGAAAGCTGGATTCCCACCGATCGTTTGTGTCAAATCTTAGCGCACTAGCTCAAAAGTAAGCGCTAAATATATGGGCTAAGATTTGAAACAAACGTGACAACATAGGTTGTCATGTCTAGTTACAATTTAGTCAATAAAGGCCTACTACTGGAGAGAAACCGAATGCTTTGACGCTCGCCGTTCGGGCCCCACAGCTGTCCAGAGACTCGGGGGAGGCCTCCCCTGAAAGCTGGATTCCCACCGATCGTTTGTTTCAAATCTTAGCCCACTAGCTCAAAAGTAGGCGCTAAAAAGTCTTGCCAAAATCACATAGGTCGTCATTTTACAATTTAGTCAATAAAGGCCTACTACTGGAGAGAAACCGAATGCTTTGACGCTCGCCGTTCGGCCCCACAGCTGTCCAGAGACTCGGGGGAGGCCTCCCCTGAAAGCTGGATTGCCACCGATCGTTTGTTTCAAATCTTAGGCCACTCGCTCAAAAAAAGCACTAAATGTCCTGCCAAAGTCACATAGGTCGTCATGTACAATTAGTCAATAAAGGCCTACTTCTGGAGCGAAACCGACTGCTTTGACGCTCGCCGTTCGTCCCCACGAGCTCCGAGAGGCTTGAAGAGGCCTCCCTTGAAAGACTGGATTCCCACCGATCGTTTGTTTCAAATCTTAGCCCAGTCGCTGAAAAGTAGGCGCTAAAAAAGTCCCTGCCAAAATCACATAGGTCGTCATGTTACAATTTAGTCAATAAAGGCCAACTACTGGACCGAAACTGAGTGCTTTAACGCTCGCCGTCGCGCTCCACAGCCGTCCAGAGGACTCGGGGGAGGCCTCCCCTGAAAGCTGGATTCCCACCGATCGTTTGTGTTAAATCTTAGCCCAGTAGCTCAAAGTAGGCCCAAAAAAGTCCTGCCAAAATCACATAGGTCGTCATGTTACAATTTAGTCAATAAAGGCCTACTACTGGAGCGAAACCGAGTGCTTTGACGCTCGCCGTTCGGCCCCACGACCTCTGAGAGGCTTGGAAGAGGCCTCCCCTGAAAGCTGGCTGCCGACCGATCGTTGTTTTAAATCTTAGCCCATAGCTCATCGTAAGCGCTAAAAGTCCTGCCAAAATCACATAGGTCGTCATGTTCAATTTAGTCAATAAAGGCCTACTACTGGAGCGAAACCGAGTGCTTTGAAGCTCGCCGTTCGGGCCCACGCCCTCCGAGAGGCTCGGGGGAATCCCCTGAAAGCTGGATTCCCACCGATATTTGTTTCCAATCTTAGCCCACTAGCTCAAAAGTAAGCGCTAAAAAGTCCTGCCCAAAATCACATAGGTCGTCATGTTACAATTTACTCAATAAAGGCCTACTACTGGAGAGAAACCGAGTGCTTCGACGCTCGCCGTTCGGCCCCACGAGCTCCGAGAGGCTTGGAAGAGGCCTCCCTTGATAGCTGGATCCCCAGGCTTGTCTGTGTGAATTCCTAGCCCGCTAGGCTGAAATTAAGCGACCTAAATTCGTGCCGAAGTCAAATCGGTCGTCATGGTACTCGAGCGAAAACTGAGTGCTTTAACGGTCGCCGCTCGGCCCCACAGCCGCCCAGAGACTCAGGGGAGGCCTCCCCTAAAAGCTGGATTCCCACCGATCGTTTGTTTCAAATCTTAGCCCAGTAGCTGAAAAGTAGGCGCTAAATGTCCTGCCAAAATCACATAGGTCGTCATGTTACAATTTACTCAATAAAGGCCTACTACTGGAGAGAAAACGAGTGCTTTGACGCTCGCCGTTCGGCCGCACAGCCGTCCAGAGACTCGGGAGAGGCCTCCCAAGAAAGCTGCATTCCCACGATCGTTTGTTTCAAATCTTAGCCCACTAGTTCAAAAGTAGGCGCTAAAAAGTCCTGCCAAAGTCACATAGGTCGTCATGTTACAATTTAGTCAATAAAGGCCGACTACTGGAGCGAAACCGAGTGCTTTGACGCTCGCCGTCGGCCCCACGACCTCCGAGAGGCTTGGAAGATGCCTCCCCTGAAAGCTGGATTCCCACTGATCGTTTGTTTCAGATCTTAGCCCAGTAGCTGAAAGTAGGCGCAAAAAGTCCTGTCAAAATCACATCGGTCGTCATGTTACAATTTAATCAATAAAGGCCTACTACTGGAGCGAAACCGAGTGCTTCGACGCTCGCCGTTCGGCCCCACGAGCTCCGAGAGGCTTGGAAGAGGACTCCCTTCAAAGCTGGATTCCCAAGGCTTGTCTGTGTGAATTCCTAGCCCGCTAGGCTGAAATTAAGCGACCTAAAGTCGTGCCGAAGTCAAATCGGTCGTCATGGTACTCGAGCGAAACTGAGTGCTTTAACGGTCGCCGCTCGGCCCCACAGCCGCCCAGAGACTCGAGGGAGTCCTCCCCCTGAAAGCTGGATTCCCACCGATCGTTTGTTTCAAATCTTAGCCCAGTTGCTGAAAAGTAGGGCGCAAAAAAGTCCTGCCAAAATCACATAGGTCGTCATGTTACAATTTAGTCAATAAAGGCCTACTACTGGAGAGAAACCGAGTGCTTTGACGCTCGCCGTTCGGCCCCACAGCTGTCCAGAGACTCGGGAGAGGCCTCCCCTGAAACCTGGATTCCCACCGATCGTTTGTTTCAAATCTTAGCCCACGAGCTCAAACGTAAGCGCTAAAACGTCCTGCCAAAATCACATAGGTCGTCATGTTCAATTTAGTCAATAAAGGCCTATCACTGGACCGAAACCGAGTGCTTTAACGCTCGCCGCTCAGCCCCACAGCCGTCCAGAGACTCAGGGGAGGCCTCCCCTAAAAGCTGGATTCCCACCGATCGTTTGTTTCAAATCTTAGCCCAGTAGCTGAAAAGTAGGCGCTAAAATGTCCTGCCAAAAATCACATAGGTCGTCATGTTACAATTTACTCAATAAAGGCCTACTACTGGAGAGAAACCGAGTGCTTTGACGCTCGCCGTTCGGCCGCACAGCCGTCCAGAGACTCGGGAGAGGCTCCCAAGAAAGCTGCATTCCCACCGATCGTTTGTTTCAAATCTTAGCCCACTAGTTCAAAAGTAGGCGCTAAAAAGTCCTGCCAAAGTCACATAGGTCGTCATGTTACAATTTAGTCAATAAAGGCCGACTACTGGAGCGAAAACCGAGTGCTTTGACGCTCGCCGTTCGGCCCCACGACCTCCGAGAGGCTTGGAGATGCCTCCCCTGAAAGCTGGATTCCCACTGATCGTTTGTTTCAGATCTTAGCCCAGTAGCTGAAAGTAGGCGCAAAAAAGTCCTGCCAAAATCACATCGGTCGTCATGTTACAATTTAATCAATAAAGGCCTACTACTGGAGCGAAACCGAGTGCTTCGACGCTCGCCGTTCGGCCCCACGAGCTCCGAGAGGCTTGGAAGAGGACTCCCTTCAAAGCTGGATTCCCAAGGCTTGTCTGTGTGAATTCCTAGCCCGCTAGGCTGAAATTAAGCGACCTAAAGTCGTGCCGAAGTCAAATCGGTCGTCATGGTACTCGAGCGAAACTGAGTGCTTTAACGGTCGCCGCTCGGCCCCACAGTCCGCCCAGAGACTCGAGGAGTCCTCCCCTGAAAGCTGGATTCCCACCGATCGTTTGTTTCAAAATCTTAGCCCAGTTGCTGAAAGAGGCGCAAAAAGTCCTGCCAAAATCACATAGGTCGTCATGTTACAATTTAGTCAACTAAAGGCCTACTACTGGAGAGAAACAGAGTGCTTTGACGCTCGCCGGTCGGCCCCACAGCCGTCCAGAGACTCGGGAGAGGCCTCCCCTGAAACCTGGATTCCCACCGATCGTTTGTTTCAAATCTTAGCCCACGAGCTCAAACGTAAGCGCTAAAACGTCCTGCCAAAAGCACATAGGTCGTCATGTTACAATTTAGTCAATAAGGCCTATCACTGGACCGAAACCGAGTGCTTTAACGCTCGCCGCTCAGCCCCACAGCCGTCCAGAGACTCAGGGGAGGCCTCCCCTAAAAGCTGGATTTCCCACCGATCGTTTGTTTCAAATCTTAGCCCAGTAGCTGAAAAGTAGGCGCTAAAATGTCCTGCCAAAATCACATAGGTCATCATGTTACAATTTACTCAATAAAGGCCTACTACTGGAGAGAAACCGATGTGCTTTGACGCTCGCCGTTCGGCCGCACAGCCGTCCAGAGGACTCGGGAGAGGCCTCCCAAGGAAGCTGCATTCCCACCGATCGTTTGTTTCAAATCTTAAGCCCACTAGTTCAAAAGTAGGCGCTAAAAAGTCCTGCCAAAGTCACATAGGTCGTCATGTTACAATTTAGTCAATAAAGGCCGACTACTGGAGCGAAACCGAGTGCTTTTGACGCTCGCCGTTCGGCCCCACGACCTCCGAGAGGCTTGGAAGATGCCCTCCCCTGAAAGCTGGATTCCCAATGATCGTTTGTTTCAGATCTTAGCCCAGTAGCTGAAAAGTAGGCGCAAAAAGTCCTGGCAAAATCACATCGGTCGTCATGTTACAATTTAATCAATAAAGGCCTACTACTGGAGCGAAACAGAGTGCTGCGACGCTCGCCGTTCGGCCCCACGAGCTCCGAGAGGCTTGGAAGAGGACTCACTTCAAAGCTGGATTCCCAAGGCTTGTCTGTGTGAATTCCTAGCCCGCTAGGCTGAAATTAAGCGACCTAAAGTCGTGCCGAAGTCAAATCGGTCGTCATGGTACTCGAGCGAAACTGAGTGCTTTAACGGTCGCCGCTCGGCCCCACAGCAGTCCAGAGACTCGGGGGAGCCCTCCCCTGAAAGCTGGATTCCCACCGATCGTTTATTTCAAATCTTAGCCCATAGTTCAAAAGTAGGCACTAAAAAGTCCTGCCAAAGTCACATAGGTTGTCATGTTACAATTTAGTCAATAAAGGCCTACTACTGGTGCGAAACCGATTGCTTCGGACACTCGCCGTTCGGCCCACGGGATCCGAGAGGCTTGGAAGAGGCCTCCCTTGAAAGCTGGATTCCCACGGCTTGTCTGGTGAATTCCTAGCCCGCTCGGCTGAAATTAAGCGACCTAAAGTTGTGCCGAAGTCAAATCGGTCGTCATGGTACTCGAGCGAAACTGAGTGCTTTAACGCGCGCCGCTCGGGCCCCCACAAGCCGTCCAGAGACTCGGGGGAGGCCTCCCCTGAAAGCTGGATTCCCACCGATCGTTTTGTTTTCAAATCTTAGCCCAGTAGCTGAAAAGTAGGCGCAAAAAAGTCCTGCCAAAATCACATAGGTCGTCAATGCTAAAATTTAGTCAATAAAGGCCTATTACTGGACCGAAACTGAGTGCTTAACGCTCGCCGCTCAGCCCCACAGCCGTCCAGAAACTCAGGGGAGGCCTCCCCTGATAGTTGGATTCCCACGATCGTTTGTTTCAAATCTTAGCCAACTAGCTCAAACGTAAGCGCAAAAAAGTCCTGCCAAAATCACATAGGTCGTCATGCTAAAATTTAGGTCAATAAAGGCCTATTACTGGACCGAAACTGAGTGCTTTAACGCTCGCCGTTCGGCCCCACAGCCGTCCTGAGACTCGGGGGAGACCTCCCCTGAAAGCTGGATTCCCACCGATCGTTTGTTTTAAATCTTAGCCCAGTAGCTCAAAAGTAGGCGCTAAAACGTCTTGACAAAGTCACATAGGTCGTCATGTTACAATTTAGTCAATAAAGGCCTACTAGACTGCAGAGAAACCGAGTGCTTTTGATACTCGCCGTTTGGCCCCACAACCTCTGAGAGGCTTGGAAGAGGCCTCCCCTGAAAGCTGGATTCCCACCGATCGTTTGTTTTAAATCTTAGCCCACTAGCTCAAACGTAAGCGCTAAAAAGTCCTGCCAAAATCACATAGGTCGTCATGTTACAATTTAGTCAAATAAAGGCCTCCTACTGGACCGAAACTGAGTGCTTTAACGCTCGCCGCTCGGCCCCACAGTCCGTCCAGAGGACTCAGGGGAGGCCTCCCCTGAAAGCTGGATTCCCACAGATAGTTTGTTTTAAATCTTAGCCCAGTAGCTCAAAAGTAGGCGCTAAAACGTCTTGACAAAGTCACATAGGTCGTCATGTTACAATTTAGTCAATAAAGGCCTATCTACTGCAGAGAAACCGAGTGCTATGACGCTCGCCCGTTCGTTCCCACATCCTCCGAGAAGCTTGGAAGAGGCCTCCCTGAAAGCTGGATTCCAAGGATTGTCTGTCGTGAATTCCTAGCCCGCTAGGCTGAAAAATTAAGCGACCTAAAGCCGTGCCGAAGTCAAATCGGTCGTTCATGGTACTCGAGCGAAACTGAGTGCTTTAACGGTCGCCGCTCGGCCCCACAGCAGTCCAGAGACTCGGGGGAGGCCTCCCCTGGAAAGCTGGATTCCCACCGATCGTTTGTTTCAAATTTAGCCCACTAGCTCAAACGTAAGCGCTAAAAAGTCCTGCCCAAAATCACATAGGTCGTCATGCTAAAATTTAGTCAATAAAGGCCTATTACTGGACCGAAAATGAAGTGCTTTAACGTCCGCCGGTCAGCCCCACCAGCCGTCCAGAAACTCAGGGGAGGCCTCCCCTGAAAGTTTGGATTCCCACCGATCGTTTGTTTCAAATCTTAGCCCAGTAGCTGAAAGTAGGCTCAAGAAAGTCCTGCCAAAATCACATAGGTCGTCATGTTACAATTTAGTCAATAAAGGCCTACTACTGGAGCGAAACGAGTGCTTTAACGCTCGCCGTTCGTTCCCACATCCTCCGAGAAGCTTGGAAGAGGCCTCCCCTGAAAGCTGGATTCCCAAGGCTTGTCGGTGTGAATTCCTAGCCGCTAGGCTGAAATTAAGCGACCTAAAGTCGTGCCGAAGTCAAATCGGTCGTCATGGTACTCGAGCGAAACTGAGTGCTTTAAACGGTCGCCGCTCTGGCCCCACAGCCGCCCAGAGACCTCGAGGGAGTCCTCCCCTGAAAGCTGGATTCCCACCGATCGTTTGTTTCAAATCTTAGCCAGTTGCTGAAAAGTAGGCGCAAAAAGTCCTGCCAAAATCACATAGGTCGTCATGTTACAATTTAGTCAATAAAGGCCCTACTACTGGAGAGAAACCGAAGTGCTTTGACGCACGCCGTTCGGCCCCCACAGCTGTCCAGAGACTCGGGAGGGGCCTCCCCTGAAACCTGGATTCCCACCGATCGTTTGTTTCGAAATCTTAGCCCACGAGCTCAAACGTAAGCGCTAAAACGTCCTGCCAAATTCACATAGGTCGTCATGTTACAATTTAGTCAATAAAGGCCTATCACTGGACCGAAACCGAGTGCTTTAACGCTCGCCGCTCAGCCCCACAGCCGTCCAGAGACTCAGGGGAGGCCTCCCCTAAAGCTGGATTCCCACAGATCGTTTGTTTCAAATCTTAGCCCAGTAGCTGAAAAGTAGGCGGTAAAATGTCCTGCCAAAATCACATAGGTCGTCATGTTACAATTTACTCAATAAAGGCCTATTACTGGACCGAAACTGAGTGCTTTAACGCTCGCCGTTCGGCCCCACAGCCGTCCTGAGACTCGGGGGAGGCCTCCCCTGAAAGCTGGATTCCCACCGATCGTTTGTTTTAAAACTTATCCCACTAGCTCAAACGTAAGCGCTAAACCGTCCTGCCAAAATCACATAGGTCGTCATGTTACAATTTAGTCAATAAAGGCCTACTACTGGAGCGAAACCGAGTGCTTTGATACTCGCCGTTTGGCCCCACAACCTCTGAGAGGCTTGGAAGAGGCCTCCCCTGAAAGCTGGATTCCCACCGATCGTTTGTTTTTAAATCTTAGCCCACTAGCTCAAACGTAAGCGCTAAAAAGTCCTGCCAAAATCACATAGGTCGTCATGTTACAATTTAGTCAATAAAGGCCTCCTACTGGACCGAAACTGAGTGCTTTTAACGCTCGCCGCTCGGCCCCACAGTCGTCCAGAGACTCAGGGGAGGCCTCCCCTGAAAGCTGGATTCCCACAGATAGTTTGTTTTAAATCTTAGCCCAGTAGCTCAAAAGTAGGGCGCTAAAACGTCTTGACA
This sequence comes from Phycodurus eques, assembly GCF_024500275.1. NCBI lineage: Eukaryota > Metazoa > Chordata > Actinopteri > Syngnathiformes > Syngnathidae > Phycodurus > Phycodurus eques. The sequence goes on along the minus strand of NW_026904121.1, from coordinate 105,388 downwards.
AAGTCACATAGGGTCGTCATGTTACAATTTAAGTCAATAAAGGCCTACTACTGCAGAGAAACCGAGTGCTATGACGCTCGCCGTTCGTTCCCACATCCTCCGAGAAGCTTGGAAGAGGCCTCCCCTGAAAGCTGGATTCCCAAGGATCGTCTGTGTGAATTCCTAGCCCGCTAGGCTGAAATTAAGCGACCTAAAGTCGTGCCGAAGTCAAATCGGTCGTCATGGTACTCGAGCGAAACTGAGTGCTTTAACGGTCGCCGCTCGGCCCCACAGCAGTCCAGAGACTCGGGGGAGGCCTCCCCTGAAAGCTGGATTCCCACCGATCGTTTGTTTCAAATCTTAGCCCACTAGCTCAAACGTAAGCGCTAAAAAGTCCTGCCAAAATCACATAGGTCGTCATGCTAAAATTTAGTCAATAAAGGCCTACTTACTGGAGCCGAAACGAGTGCTTTAACGCTCCGCCGGTCAGCCCCACAGACCGTCCGAGAAGCTCAGGAGATGGCCTCCCCTGAAAGTTGGATTCCCACTGATCGTTTGTTTCAGATCTTAGCCCAGTAGCTGAAAAGTAGGCGCAAAAAAGTCCTGCCAAAATCACATCGGTCGTCATGTTACAATTTAAGTCAATAAAGGCCTACTACTGGAGCGAAACAGAGTGCTTCTAACGCTCGCCGTTCGTCCCCACGATCCTCCGAGAAGCTTGGAAGAGGCCTCCCCTTCAAAGCTGGATTCCCAAGGCTTGTCTGTGTGAATTCCTAGCCCGCTAGGCTGAAATTAAGCGACCTAAAGTCGTGCCGAAGTCAAATCGGTCGTCATGGTACTCGAGCGAAACTGAGTGCTTTAACGGTCGCCGCTCGGCCCCACAGCCGCCCAGAGACTCGAGGGAGTCCTCCCCTGAAAGCTGGATTCCCACCGATCGTTTGTTTCAAATCTTAGCCCAGTTGCTGAAAAGTAGGCGCAAAAAGTCCTGCCAAAATCACATAGGTCGTCATGTTACAATTTAGTCAATAAAGGCCTACTACTGGAGAGAAACCGAGTGCTTTGACGCTACGCCGTTCGGCCCCACAGCTGTCCAGAGACTCGGGAGAGGCCTCCCCTAAAGCTGGATTCTCCACCGATCGTTTGTTTCAAATCTTAGCCCACGTAGCTGCAAAAGTAGGCGCTAAAAAGTCCTGCCAAAGTCACATAGGTCGTCATGTTACAATTTAGTCAATAAAGGCCTACTACTGGAGCGAAACCGAGTGCTTTGAACGCATCGCCGTTCGGCCCCACAGCCGTCCAGAGACCTCAGGGAGGCCTCCCCTAAAAGCTGGATTCCCACAGATCGTTTGTTTCAAATCTTAGCCCAGTAGCTGAAAAGTAGGCGCTAAAATGTCCTGCCAAATCACATAGGTCAGTCATGTTACAATTTACTCAATAAAGGCCTACTACTGGTGCGAAACCGATTGCTTCGACACTCGCCGTTCGGCCCCACGGGATCCGAGAGGCTTGGAAGAGGCCTCCCTTGAAAGCTGGATTCCCACGGCTTGTCTGTGTGAATTCCTAGCCCGCTCGGCTGAAATTAAGCGACCTAAAGTTGTGCCGAAGTCAAATCGGTCGTCATGGTACTCGAGCGAAACTGAGTGCTTTAACGCGCGCCGCTCGGCCCCACAGCCGTCCAGAGACTCGGGGGAGGCCTCCCCTGAAAGCTGGATTCCCACCGATCGTTTGTTTCAAATCTTAGCCCAGTAGCTGAAAAGTAGGCGCAAAAAAGTCCTGCCAAAATCACATAGGTCGTCATGCTAAAATTTAGTCAATAAAGGCCTATTACTGGACCGAAACTGAGTGCTTTAACGCTCGCCGCTCAGCCCCACAGCCGTCCAGAAACTCAGGGGAGGCCTCCCCTGATAGTTGGATTCCCACCGATCGTTTGTTTCAAATCTTAGCCAACTAGCTCAAACGTAAGCGCAAAAAAAGTCCTGCCAAAATCACATAGGTCGTCATGCTAAAATTTAGTCAATAAAGGCCTATTACTGGACCGAAACTGAGTGCTTTAACGCTCGCCGTTCGGCCCCACAGCCGTCCTGAGACTCGGGGGAGGCCTCCCCTGAAAGCTGGATTCCCACCGATCGTTTGTTTTAAAACTTATCCCACTAGCTCAAACGTAAGCGCTAAAACGTCCTGCCAAAATCACATAGGTCGTCATGTTACAATTTAGTCAATAAAGGGCCTACTACTGGAGCGAAACCGAGTGCTTTGATACTCGCCGTTTGGCCCCACAACCTCTGAGAGGCTTGGAAGAGGCCTCCCCTGAAAGCTGGATTCCCACCGATCGTTTGTTTTAAATCTTAGCCCACTAGCTCAAACGTAAGCGCTAAAAAGTCCTGCCAAAATCACATAGGTCGTCATGTTACAATTTAGTCAATAAAGGCCTCCTACTGGACCGAAACTGAGTGCTTTAACGCTCGCCGCTCGGCCCCACAGTCGTCCAGAGACTCAGGGGAGGCCTCCCTGAAAGCTGGATTCCCACAGATAGTTTGTTTTAAATCTTAGCCCAGTAGCTCAAAGTAGGCGCTAAAACGTCTTGACAAAGTCACATAGGTCGTCATGTTACAATTTAGTCAATAAAGGCCTACTACTGCAGAGAAACCGAGTGCTATGACGCTCGCCGTTCGTTCCCACATCCTCCGAGAAGCTTGGAAGAGGCCTCCCCTGAAAGCTGGATTCCCAAGGATTGTCTGTGTGAATTCCTAGGCTAGGCTGAAATTTAAGCGACCTAAAGCCGTGCCGAAGTCAAATCGGTCGTCATGGTACTCGAGCGGAAACTGAGTGCTTTAACGGTCGCCGCTCGGCCCCACAGCAGTCCAGAGACTCGGGGTAGGCCTCCCCTGAAAGCTGGATTCCCACCGATCGTTTGTTTCAAATCTTAGCCCACTAGCTCAAACGTAGGCACTAAAAAGTCCTGCCAAATCACATAGGTCGTCATGCTACAATTTAGTCAATAAAGGCCTACTACTGGACCGAAACTGAGTGCTTTAACGCTCCGCCGGTCAGGCCCCACAGCCGTCCCGAAACTCAGGGGAGGCCTCCCCTGAAAGCTTGGATTCCCACCGATCGTTTGTTTCAAATCTTAGCCCAGTAGCTGAAAAGTAGGCGCAAGAAAGTCCTGCCAAAATCACATAGGTCGTCATGTTACAATTTAGTCAATAAAGGCCTACTACTGGAGCGAAACAGAGTGCTTTAGACGCTCGCCGTTCGTCCCACGAGCCTCCGAGAGGCTTGGAAGAGGCCTCCCTGAAAGCTGGATTCCCAAGGCTTGTCTGTGTGAATTCCTAGCCCGCTAGGCTGAAATTAAGCGACCTAAAGTCGTGCCGAAGTCAAATCGGTCGTCATGGTACTCGAGCGAAACTGAGTGCTTTAACGGTCGCCGCTCGGCCCCACAGCACCCAGAGACTCGAGGGAGTCCTCCCCTGAAAGCTGGATTCCCACCGATCGTTTGTTTCAAATCTTAGCCCAGTTGCTGAAAAGTAGGCGCAAAAAAGTCCTGCCAAAATCACATAGGTCGTCATGTTACAATTTAGTCAATAAAGGCCTACTACTGGAGAGAAACCGAGTGCTTTGACGCACGCCGTTCGGCCCCACAGCTGTCCAGAGACTCGGGAGGGGCCTCCCCTGAAACCTGGATTCCCACCGATCGTTTGTTTCAAATCTTAGCCCACGAGCTCAAACGTAAGCGCTAAAACGTCCTGCCAAAATCACATAGGTCGTCATGTTACAATTTAGTCAATAAAGGGCCTATCACTGGACCGAAACCGAGTGCTTTAACGCTCGCCGCTCAGCCCCACAGCCGTCCAGAGACTCAGGGGAGGCCTCCCTAAAAGCTGGATTCCCACAGATCGTTTGTTTCAAATCTTAGCCCAGTAGCTGAAAAGTAGGCGGTAAAAATGTCCTGCCAAAATCACATAGGTCGTCATGCTTAAAATTTAGTCAATAAAGGCCTATTACTGGACCGAAACTGAGTGCTTTAACGCTCGCCGTTCGGCCCCACAGCCGTCCTGAGACTCGGGGGAGGCCTCCCCTGAAAGCTGGATTCCCACCGATCGTTTGTTTTAAATCTTAGCCCAGTAGCTCAAAAGTAGGCGCTAAAACGTCTTGACAAAGTCACATAGGTCGTCATGTTACAATTTAGTCAATAAAGGCCTACTACTGCAGAGAAACCGAGTGCTTTGATACTCGCCGTTTGGCCCCACAACCTCTGAGAGGCTTGGAAGAGGCCTCCCCTGAAAGCTGGATTCCCACCGATCGTTTGTTTTAAATCTTAGCCCACTAGCTCAAACGTAAGCGCTAAAAAGTCCTGCCAAAATCACATAGGTCGTCATGTTACAATTTAGTCAATAAAGGCCTCCTACTGGACCGAAACTGAGTGCTTTAACGCTCGCCGCTCGGCCCCACAGTCGTCCAGAGACTCAGGGGAGGCCTCCCCTGAAAGCTGGATTCCCACAGATAGTTTGTTTTAAATCTTAGCCCAGTAGCTCAAAAGTAGGCGCTAAAACGTCTTGACAAAGTCACATAGGTCGTCATGTTACAATTTAGTCAATAAAGGCCTACTACTAAAGAGAAACCGAGTGCTATGACGCTCGCCGTTCGTTCCCACATCCTCCGAGAAGCTTGGAAGAGGCCTCCCCTGAAAGCTGGATTCCCAAGGATTGTCTGTGTGAATTCCTAGCCCGCTAGGCTGAAATTAAGCGACCTAAAGCCGTGCCGAAGTCAAATCGGTCGTCATGGTACTCGAGCGAAACTGAGTGCTTTAACGGTCGCCGCTCGGCCCCACAGCAGTCCAGAGACTCGGGGGAGGCCTCCCCTGAAAGCTGGATTCCCACCGATCGTTTGTTTCAAATCTTAGCCCACTAGCTCAAACGTAAGCGCTAAAAAGTCCCTGCCAAAATCACATAGGTCGTCATGCTAAAATTTAGTCAATAAAGGCCTATTACTGGACCGAAACTGAGTGCTTTAACGTCCGCCGGTCAGCCCCACAGCCGTCCAGAAACTCAGGGGAGGCCTCCCCTGAAAGTTGGATTCCCACCGATCGTTTGTTTCAAATCTTAGCCCAGTAGCTGAAAAGTAGGCTCAAGAAAGTCCTGCCAAAATCACATAGGTCGTCATGTTACAATTTAGTCAATAAAGGCCTACTACTGGAGCGAAACAGAGTGCTTTAACGCTCGCCGTTCGTTCCCACATCCTCCGAGAAGCTTGGAAGAGGCCTCCCCTGAAAGCTGGATTCCCAAGGCTTGTCTGTGTGAATTCCTAGCCCGCTAGGCTGAAATTAAGCGACCTAAAGTCGTGCCGAAGTCAAATCGGTCGTCATGGTACTCGAGCGAAACTGAGTGCTTTAACGGTCGCCGCTCGGCCCCACAGCCGCCCAGAGACTCGAGGGAGTCCTCCCCTGAAAGCTGGATTCCCACCGATCGTTTGTTTCAAATCTTAGCCCAGTTGCTGAAAAGTAGGCGCAAAAAAGTCCTGCCAAAATCACATAGGTCGTCATGTTACAATTTAGTCAATAAAGGCCTACTACTGGAGAGAAACCGAGTGCTTTGACGCACGCCGTTCGGCCCCACAGCTGTCCAGAGACTCTGGAGGGGCCTCCCCTGAAACCTGGATTCCCACCGATCGTTTGTTTCAAATCTTAGCCCACGAGCTCAAACGTAAGCGCTAAAACGTCCTGCCAAAATCACATAGGTCGTCATGTTACAATTTAGTCAATAAAGGCCTATCACTGGACCGAAACCGAGTGCTTTAACGCTCGCCGCTCAGCCCACAGCCGTCCAGAGACTCAGGGGAGGCCTCCCCTAAAAGCTGGATTCCCACAGATCGTTTGTTTCAAATCTTAGCCCAGTAGCTGAAAAGTAGGCGGTAAAATGTCCTGCCAAAATCACATAGGTCGTCATGTTACAATTTACTCAATAAAGGCCTATTACTGGACCGAAACTGAGTGCTTTAAACGCTCGCCGTTCGGCCCCACAGCCGTCCTGAGACTCGGGGGAGGCCTCCCCTGAAAGCTGGATTCCCACCGATCGTTTGTTTTAAAACTTATCCCACTAGCTCAAACGTAAGCGCTAAAACGTCCTGCCAAAATCACATAGGTCGTCATGTTACAATTTAGTCAATAAAGGCCTACTACTGGAGCGAAACCGAGTGCTTTGATACTCGCCGTTTGGCCCCACAACCTCTGAGAGGCTTGGAAGAGGCCTCCCCTGAAAGCTGGATTCCCACCGATCGTTTGTTTTAAATCTTAGCCCACTAGCTCAAACGTAAGCGCTAAAAAGTCCTGCCAAAATCACATAGGTCGTCATGTTACAATTTAGTCAATAAAGGCCTCCTACTGGACCGAAACTGAGTGCTTTAACGCTCGCCGCTCGGCCCCACAGTCGTCCAGAGACTCAGGGGAGGCCTCCCCTGAAAGCTGGATTCCCACAGATAGTTTGTTTTAAATCTTAGCCCAGTAGCTCAAAAGTAGGCGCTAAAACGTCTTGACAAAGTCACATAGGTCGTCATGTTACAATTTAGTCAATAAAGGCCTACTACTGCAGAGAAACCGAGTGCTATGACGCTCGCCGTTCGTTCCCACATCCTCCGAGAAGCTTGGAAGAGGCCTCCCCTGAAAGCTGGATTCCCAAGGATTGTCTGTGTGAATTCCTAGCCCGCTAGGCTGAAATTAAGCGACCTAAAGCCGTGCCGAAGTCAAATCGGTCGTCATGGTACTCGAGCGAAACTGAGTGCTTTAACGGTCGCCGCTCGGCCCCACAGCAGTCCAGAGACTCGGGGGAGGCCTCCCCTGAAAGCTGGATTCCCACCGATCGTTTGTTTCAAATCTTAGCCCACTAGCTCAAACGTAAGCGCTAAAAAGCCCTGCCAAAATCACATAGGTCGTCATGCTAAAATTTAGTCAATAAAGGCCTATTACTGGACCGAAACTGAGTGCTTTAACGTCCGCCGGTCAGCCCCACAGCCGTCCAGAAACTCAGGGGAGGCCTCCCCTGAAAGTTGGATTCCCACCGATCGTTTGTTTCAAATCTTAGCCCAGTAGCTGAAAAGTAGGCTCAAGAAAGTCCTGCCAAAATCACATAGGTCGTCATGTTACAATTTAGTCAATAAAGGCCTACTACTGGAGCGAAACAGAGTGCTTTAACGCTCGCCGTTCGTTCCCACATCCTCCGAGAAGCTTGGAAGAGGCCTCCCCTGAAAGCTGGATTCCCAAGGCTTGTCTGTGTGAATTCCTAGCCCGCTAGGCTGAAATTAAGCGACCTAAAGTCGTGCCGAAGTCAAATCGGTCGTCATGGTACTCGAGCGAAACTGAGTGCTTTAAAGGTCGCCGCTCGGCCCCACAGCCGCCCAGAGACTCGAGGGAGTCCTCCCCTGAAAGCTGGATTCCCACCGATCGTTTGTTTCAAATCTTAGCCCAGTTGCTGAAAAGTAGGCGCAAAAAAGTCCTGCCAAAATCACATAGGTCGTCATGTTACAATTTAGTCAATAAAGGCCTACTACTGGAGAGAAACCGAGTGCTTTGACGCACGCCGTTCGGCCCCACAGCTGTCCAGAGACTCGGGAGGGGCCTCCCCTAAAAGCTGGATTCTACACCGATCGTTTGTTTCAAATCTTAGCCCAGTAGCTGAAAAGTAGGCGCAAAAAAGTCCTGCCAAAGTCACATAGGTCGTCATGTTACAATTTAGTCAATAAAGGCCTACTACTGGAGAGAAACCGAGTGCTTTGACGCACGCCGTTCGGCCCCACAGCCGTCCAGAGACTCAGGGGAGGCCTCCCCTAAAAGCTGGATTCCCACAGATCGTTTGTTTCAAATCTTAGCCCAGTAGCTGAAAAGTAGGCGGTAAAATGTCCTGCCAAAATCACATAGGTCGTCATGTTACAATTTACTCAATAAAGGCCTACTACTGGAGAGAAACCGAGTGCTTTGACGCTCGCCGTTCGGCCGCACAGCCGTCCAGAGACTCGGGGGAGGCCTCCCCAGAAAGCTGGATTCTACACCGATCGTTTGTTTCAAATCTTAGCCCAGTAGCTGAAAAGTAGGCGCAAAAAAGTCCTGCCAAAGTCACATAGGTCGTCATGTTACAATTTAGTCAAAAAAAGCCTACTACTGGAGAGAAACCGAGTGCTTGGACGCTCGCCGTTCGGCCCCACAGCTGTCCAGAGACTCGGGGGAGGCCTCCCCTGAAACCTGGATTCCCACCGATCGTTTGTTTCAAATCCTAGCCCACTAGCTCAAAAGTAAGCGCTAAAAAGTCCTGCCAAAGTCACATAGGTCGTCATGATACAATTTAGTCAATAAAGGCCTCCTTCTGGACCGAAACTGAGTGCTTTAACGCTCGCCGCTCGGCCCCACAGCCGTCCAGAGACTCGGGGGAGGCCTTCCCAGAAAGCTGGATTCTACACCGATCGTTTGCTTCAAATCTTAGCCCAGTAGCTGAAAAGTAGGCGCAAAAAAGTCCTGCCAAAGTCACATAGGTCGTCATGTTACAATTTAGTCAATAAAGGCCTACTACTGCAGCGAAACCGAGTGCTTGGACGCTCGCCGTTCGGCCCCAGAGCCGTCCAGAGACTCGGGGGAGGCCTCCCCAGAAAGCTGGATTCTACACCAATCGTTTGTTTCAAATCTTAGCCCAGTAGCTCAAAAGTAGGCGCAAAAAAGTCCTGCCAAAGTCACATTGGTCGTCATGTTACAATTTAGTCAATAAAGGCCTACTACTGAAGCGAAACAGAGTGCTTTGACGCTCGCCGTTAGGCCCCACGACCCCTGAGAGGCTTGGAAGAGGCCTCCCCTGAAAGCTGGATTCCGAAGGATTGTCTGTGTGAATTCCTAGCCCGCTAGGCTGAAATTAAGCGACCTAAAGTCGTGCCGAAGTCAAATCGGTCGTCATGGTACTCGAGCGAAACTGAGTGCTTTAACGCACACCGCTCGGCCCCACAGCTGTCCAGAGACTCGGGGGAGGACTCCCCTGAAAGCTGGATTCCCACCGATAATTTGTTTCAAATCTTAGCCCACTAGCTCAAAAGTAAGCGCTAAAAAGTCCTGCCAAAATCACGTAGGTCGTCATGTTACAATTTAGTCAATAAAGGCCTACTACTGGACCGAAACTGACTGCTTTAACGCTCGCCGTTCGGCCCCACGACCTCCGAGAGGCTTGGAATAGGCCTCCCCTAAAAGCTGGATTCCCACCGATCGTTTGTTTCAAATCTTAGCCCAGCAGCTGAAAGGTAGGCGCTAAAACGTCTTGCCAAAATCACATAGGTCGTCATGTTACAATTTTGTCAATCAAGGCCTCCTACTGGACCGAAACTGAGTGCTTTAACGCTCGCCGCTTGGCCCCACAGCCGTCCAGAGACTCGGGGGAGGCCTCCCCTGAAAGCTGGATTCCCACCGAACGTTTTTTTCAAATCGTAGCCCACTAGCTCAAAACTAGGCGCTAAAATGTCATGTTACAATTTAGTCAATAAAGGCCTACTACTGGAGAGAAACAGAGTGCTTTGACGCTCGCCGTTCGGCCCCACAGCCGTCCAGAGACTCGGGGGAGGACTCCCCTGAAAGCTGTATTCCCACCGATCGTTTGTTTCAAATCTTAGCGCACTAGGTCAAAAGTAAGCGCTAAAAAGTCCTGCCAAAGTCACATAGGTTGTCATGTTACAATTTAGTCAATGAAGGTCTACTACTGGAGCAAAACCGAGTGCTTTGACGCTCGCCGTTCGGGCCCACGACCTCCGAGAGGCTAGGAAGAGGCCTCCCCTGAAAGCTGGATTCCCACCGATCGTTTGTTTCAAATCTTAGCCCAGTAGCTGAAAGGTAGGCGCTAAAAAGTCCTGCCAAAATCACATAGGTCGTCATGTTACAATTTAGTCAATAAAGGCCTCCTACTGGACCGAAACTGAGTGCTTTAACGCTCGCCGCTCGGCCCCACAGCCGTCCAGAACCTCGGGGGAGGCCTCCCCTGAAAGCTGGATTCCCACCGATCGTTTGTTTCAAATCTTCGCCCAGTAACTGAAAAGTAGGCGCTAAAAAGTCCTGCCAAAATCACATAGTCGTCATGTTACAATTTAGTCAATAAAGGCCTACTACTGGACCGAAACTGAGTGCTTTAACGCTCGCCGTTCGGCCCCACAACCTCCGAGAGGCTTGGAAGAAGCCTCCCCTGAAAGCTGGATTCCCACCGATCGTTTGTTTCAAATCTTAGCCCAGTAGCTGAAAAGTAGGCGCTAAAATGTCCTGCCAAAATCACATAGGTCGTCATGTTACAATTTAGTCAATAAAGGCCTCCTACTGGACCGAAACTGACTGCTTTAACGCGCGCCGCTCGGCCCCACAGCCGTCCAGAGACTCGGGGGAGGCCTCCCCTGAAAGCTGGATTCCCACCGATCGTTTGTTTCAAATCTTAGCCCAGTAGCTGAAAAGTAGGCGCAAAAAAGTCCTGCCAAAATCACATAGGTCGTCATGTTACAATTTAGTGAATAAAGGCCTACTACTGGACCGAAACCGAGTGCTTTGACGCTCGCCGTTAGGCCCCACGACCTCTGAGAGGCTTGGAAGTGGCCTCCCCTGAAAGCTGGATTCCCAAGGATTGTCTGTGTGAATTCCTAGCCCGCTAGGCTGAAATTAAGCGACCTAAAGTCGTGCCGAAATCAAATCGGTCGTCATGGTACTCGAGCGAAACTGAGTACTTTAAAGCTCGCCCCTCGGCCCCACAGCCATCCAGAGACTCGGGGGAGGACTCCCCTGAAAGCTGGATTCCCACCCATCGCTTGTTTCAAATCTTAGCGCACTAGGTCAAAAGTAAGCGCTAAAAAGTCCTGCCAAAGTCACATAGGTTGTCATGTTACAATTTAGTCAATAAAGGCCTACTACTGGAGCGAAACCGAGTGCTTTGACGCTCGCCGTTCGAGCCCACGACCTCCGAGAGGCTTGGAAGAGGCCTCCCCTGAAAGCTGGATTCCCACCGATCGTTTCTTTCAAATCTTAGCCCAGTAGCTGAAAAGTAGGCGCTAAAAAGTCCTGCCAAAATCACATAGGTCGTCATGTTACAATTTAGTCAATAAAGGCCTCCTACTGGACCGAAACTGAGTGCTTTAACGCTCGCCGCTCGGCTCCACAGCCGTCCAGACACTCGGGGGAGGCCTCCCCTGAAAGCTGGATTCCCACCGATCGTTTGTTTAAAATCTTAGCCCACTAGCTCAAAAGTAAGCGCTAAAAAGTCTTACCAAAGTCACATAGGTCGTCATGTTACAATTTAGTCAATAAAGGCCTACTACTGGACCGAAACTGACTGCTTTAACGCTCGCCGTTCGGCCCCACGACCTCCGAGAGGCTTGGAATAGGCCTCCCCTAAAAGCTGGATTCCCACCGATCGTTTGTTTCAAATCTTAGCCCAGCAGCTGAAAGGTAGGCGCTAAAACGTCTTGCCAAAATCACATAGGTCGTCATGTTACAATTTTGTCAATGAAGGCCTCCTACTGGACCGAAACTGAGTGCTTTAACGCTCGCCGCTTGGCCCCACAGCCGTCCAGAGACTCGGGGGAGGCCTCCCCTGAAAGCTGGATTCCCACCGATCGTTTTTTTCAAATCGTAGCCCACTAGCTCAAAACTAGGCGCTAAAATGTCATGTTACAATTTAGTCAATAAAGGCCTACTACTGGAGAGAAACAGAGTGCTTTGACGCTCGCCGTTCGGCCCCACAGCCGTCCAGAGACTCGGGGGAGGACTCCCCTGAAAGCTGTATTCCCACCGATCGTTTGTTTCAAATCTTAGCGCACTAGGTCAAAAGTAAGCGCTAAAAAGTCCTGCCAAAGTCACATAGGTTGTCATGTTACAATTTAGTCAATGAAGGTCTACTACTGCAGCGAAACCGAGTGCTTGGACGCTCGCCGTTCGGCCCCAGAGCCGTCCAGAGACTCGGGGGAGGCCTCCCCAGAAAGCTGGATTCTACACCAATCGTTTGTTTCAAATCTTAGCCCAGTAGCTCAAAAGTAGGCGCAAAAAAGTCCTGCCAAAGTCACATTGGTCGTCATGTTACAATTTAGTCAATAAAGGCCTACTACTGAAGCGAAACAGAGTGCTTTGACGCTCGCCGTTAGGCCCCACGACCCCTGAGAGGCTTGGAAGAGGCCTCCCCTGAAAGCTGGATTCCGAAGGATTGTCTGTGTGAATTCCTAGCCCGCTAGGCTGAAATTAAGCGACCTAAAGTCGTGCCGAAGTCAAATCGGTCGTCATGGTACTCGAGCGAAACTGAGTGCTTTAACGCACACCGCTCGGCCCCACAGCTGTCCAGAGACTCGGGGGAGGACTCCCCTGAAAGCTGGATTCCCACCGATAATTTGTTTCAAATCTTAGCCCACTAGCTCAAAAGTAAGCGCTAAAAAGTCCTGCCAAAATCACGTAGGTCGTCATGTTACAATTTAGTCAATAAAGGCCTACTACTGGACCGAAACTGACTGCTTTAACGCTCGCCGTTCGGCCCCACGACCTCCGAGAGGCTTGGAATAGGCCTCCCCTAAAAGCTGGATTCCCACCGATCGTTTGTTTCAAATCTTAGCCCAGCAGCTGAAAGGTAGGCGCTAAAACGTCTTGCCAAAATCACATAGGTCGTCATGTTACAATTTTGTCAATGAAGGCCTCCTACTGGACCGAAACTGAGTGCTTTAACGCTCGCCGCTTGGCCCCACAGCCGTCCAGAGACTCGGGGGAGGCCTCCCCTGAAAGCTGGATTCCCACCGATCGTTTTTTTCAAATCGTAGCCCACTAGCTCAAAACTAGGCGCTAAAATGTCATGTTACAATTTAGTCAATAAAGGCCTACTACTGGAGAGAAACAGAGTGCTTTGACGCTCGCCGTTCGGCCCCACAGCCGTCCAGAGACTCGGGGGAGGACTCCCCTGAAAGCTGTATTCCCACCGATCGTTTGTTTCAAATCTTAGCGCACTAGGTCAAAAGTAAGCGCTAAAAAGTCCTGCCAAAGTCACATAGGTTGTCATGTTACAATTTAGTCAATGAAGGTCTACTACTGGAGCAAAACCGAGTGCTTTGACGCTCGCCGTTCGGGCCCACGACCTCCGAGAGGCTAGGAAGAGGCCTCCCCTGAAAGCTGGATTCCCACCGATCGTTTGTTTCAAATCTTAGCCCAGTAGCTGAAAGGTAGGCGCTAAAAAGTCCTGCCAAAATCACATAGGTCGTCATGTTACAATTTAGTCAATAAAGGCCTCCTACTGGACCGAAACTGAGTGCTTTAACGCTCGCCGCTCGGCCCCACAGCCGTCCAGAACCTCGGGGGAGGCCTCCCCTGAAAGCTGGATTCCCACCGATCGTTTGTTTCAAATCTTCGCCCAGTAACTGAAAAGTAGGCGCTAAAAAGTCCTGCCAAAATCACATAGTCGTCATGTTACAATTTAGTCAATAAAGGCCTACTACTGGACCGAAACTGAGTGCTTTAACGCTCGCCGTTCGGCCCCACAACCTCCGAGAGGCTTGGAAGAAGCCTCCCCTGAAAGCTGGATTCCCACCGATCGTTTGTTTCAAATCTTAGCCCAGTAGCTGAAAAGTAGGCGCTAAAATGTCCTGCCAAAATCACATAGGTCGTCATGTTACAATTTAGTCAATAAAGGCCTCCTACTGGACCGAAACTGACTGCTTTAACGCGCGCCGCTCGGCCCCACAGCCGTCCAGAGACTCGGGGGAGGCCTCCCCTGAAAGCTGGATTCCCACCGATCGTTTGTTTCAAATCTTAGCCCAGTAGCTGAAAAGTAGGCGCAAAAAAGTCCTGCCAAAATCACATAGGTCGTCATGTTACAATTTAGTGAATAAAGGCCTACTACTGGACCGAAACCGAGTGCTTTGACGCTCGCCGTTAGGCCCCACGACCTCTGAGAGGCTTGGAAGTGGCCTCCCCTGAAAGCTGGATTCCCAAGGATTGTCTGTGTGAATTCCTACCCCGCTAGGCTGAAATTAAGCGACCTAAAGTCGTGCCGAAATCAAATCGGTCGTCATGGTACTCGAGCGAAACTGAGTGCTTTAAAGCTCGCCCCTCGGCCCCACAGCCATCCAGAGACTCGGGGGAGGACTCCCCTGAAAGCTGGATTCCCACCCATCGCTTGTTTCAAATCTTAGCGCACTAGGTCAAAAGTAAGCGCTAAAAAGTCCTGCCAAAGTCACATAGGTTGTCATGTTACAATTTAGTCAATAAAGGCCTACTACTGGAGCGAAACCGAGTGCTTTGACGCTCGCCGTTCGAGCCCACGACCTCCGAGAGGCTTGGAAGAGGCCTCCCCTGAAAGCTGGATTCCCACCGATCGTTTCTTTCAAATCTTAGCCCAGTAGCTGAAAAGTAGGCGCTAAAAAGTCCTGCCAAAATCACATAGGTCGTCATGTTACAATTTAGTCAATAAAGGCCTCCTACTGGACCGAAACTGAGTGCTTTAACGCTCGCCGCTCGGCTCCACAGCCGTCCAGACACTCGGGGGAGGCCTCCCCTGAAAGCTGGATTCCCACCGATCGTTTGTTTAAAATCTTAGCCCACTAGCTCAAAAGTAAGCGCTAAAAAGTCTTACCAAAGTCACATAGGTCGTCATGTTACAATTTAGTCAATAAAGGCCTACTACTGGACCGAAACTGACTGCTTTAACGCTCGCCGTTCGGCCCCACGACCTCCGAGAGGCTTGGAATAGGCCTCCCCTAAAAGCTGGATTCCCACCGATCGTTTGTTTCAAATCTTAGCCCAGCAGCTGAAAGGTAGGCGCTAAAACGTCTTGCCAAAATCACATAGGTCGTCATGTTACAATTTTGTCAATGAAGGCCTCCTACTGGACCGAAACTGAGTGCTTTAACGCTCGCCGCTTGGCCCCACAGCCGTCCAGAGACTCGGGGGAGGCCTCCCCTGAAAGCTGGATTCCCACCGATCGTTTTTTTCAAATCGTAGCCCACTAGCTCAAAACTAGGCGCTAAAATGTCATGTTACAATTTAGTCAATAAAGGCCTACTACTGGAGAGAAACAGAGTGCTTTGACGCTCGCCGTTCGGCCCCACAGCCGTCCAGAGACTCGGGGGAGGACTCCCCTGAAAGCTGTATTCCCACCGATCGTTTGTTTCAAATCTTAGCGCACTAGGTCAAAAGTAAGCGCTAAAAAGTCCTGCCAAAGTCACATAGGTTGTCATGTTACAATTTAGTCAATGAAGGTCTACTACTGGAGCAAAACCGAGTGCTTTGACGCTCGCCGTTCGGGCCCACAACCTCCGAGAGGCTAGGAAGAGGCCTCCCCTGAAAGCTGGATTCCCACCGATCGTTTGTTTCAAATCTTAGCCCAGTAGCTGAAAGGTAGGCGCTAAAAAGTCCTGCCAAAATCACATAGGTCGTCATGTTACAATTTAGTCAATAAAGGCCTCCTACTGGACCGAAACTGAGTGCTTTAACGCTCGCCGCTCGGCCCCACAGCCGTCCAGAACCTCGGGGGAGGCCTCCCCTGAAAGCTGGATTCCCACCGATCGTTTGTTTCAAATCTTCGCCCAGTAACTGAAAAGTAGGCGCTAAAAAGTCCTGCCAAAATCACATAGTCGTCATGTTACAATTTAGTCAATAAAGGCCTACTACTGGACCGAAACTGAGTGCTTTAACGCTCGCCGTTCGGCCCCACAACCTCCGAGAGGCTTGGAAGAAGCCTCCCCTGAAAGCTGGATTCCCACCGATCGTTTGTTTCAAATCTTAGCCCAGTAGCTGAAAAGTAGGCGCTAAAATGTCCTGCCAAAATCACATAGGTCGTCATGTTACAATTTAGTCAATAAAGGCCTCCTACTGGACCGAAACTGACTGCTTTAACGCGCGCCGCTCGGCCCCACAGCCGTCCAGAGACTCGGGGGAGGCCTCCCCTGAAAGCTGGATTCCCACCGATCGTTTGTTTCAAATCTTAGCCCAGTAGCTGAAAAGTAGGCGCAAAAAGGTCCTGCCAAAATCACATAGGTCGTCATGTTACAATTTAGTGAATAAAGGCCTACTACTGGACCGAAACCGAGTGCTTTGACGCTCGCCGTTAGGCCCCACGACCTCTGAGAGGCTTGGAAGTGGCCTCCCCTGAAAGCTGGATTCCCAAGGATTGTCTGTGTGAATTCCTAGCCCGCTAGGCTGAAATTAAGCGACCTAAAGTCGTGCCGAAATCAAATCGGTCGTCATGGTACTCGAGCGAAACTGAGTGCTTTAAAGCTCGCCCCTCGGCCCCACAGCCATCCAGAGACTCGGGGGAGGACTCCCCTGAAAGCTGGATTCCCACCCATCGCTTGTTTCAAATCTTAGCGCACTAGGTCAAAAGTAAGCGCTAAAAAGTCCTGCCAAAATCACATAGGTTGTCATGTTACAATTTAGTCAATAAAGGCCTACTACTGGAGCGAAACCGAGTGCTTTGACGCTCGCCGTTCGAGCCCACGACCTCCGAGAGGCTTGGAAGAGGCCTCCCCTGAAAGCTGGATTCCCACCGATCGTTTCTTTCAAATCTTAGCCCAGTAGCTGAAAAGTAGGCGCTAAAAAGTCCTGCCAAAATCACATAGGTCGTCATGTTACAATTTAGTCAATAAAGGCCTCCTACTGGACCGAAACTGAGTGCTTTAACGCTCGCCGCTCGGCTCCACAGCCGTCCAGACACTCGGGGGAGGCCTCCCCTGAAAGCTGGATTCCCACCGATCGTTTGTTTAAAATCTTAGCCCACTAGATCAAAAGTAGGCGCTAAAAAGTCTTACCAAAGTCACATAGGTCGTCATGTTACAATTTAGTCAATAAAGGCCTACTACTGGAGAGAAACCGAATGCTATGACGCTCGCCGTTCGGCCCCACGACCTCCGAGAGGCTTGGAAGAGGCCTCCCCTGAAAGCTGGATTCCCAAAGGATTGTCTGTGTGAATTCCTAGCCCGCTAGGCTGAAATTAAGCGACCTAAAGTCGTGCCGAAGTCAAATCGGTCTTCATGGTACTCGAGCGAAACTGAGTGCTTTAACGCTCGCCGCTCGGCCCCACAGCCGTCCAGAGACTCGGGGGAGGACCCCCCTGAAAGCTGGATTCCCACCGATAATGTGTTTCAAATCTTAGCCCACTAACTCAAAAGTAAGCGCTAAAATGCCCTGCCAAAATCACATAAGTCGTCATGGTACAATTTAGTCAATAAAGGCCTACTACTGGACCGAAAACGAGTGCTTTGACGCTCGCCGTTCGGCCCCACGACCTCCGAGAGGCTTGGAAGAGGCCTCCCCTGAATGCTGGATTCCCACCGATCGTTTGTTTCAAATCTTAGCCAACTAGCTCAAAAGTAAGCGCTAAAAAGTCCTGCCAAAGTCACATAGGTTGTCATGTTACAATTTAGTCAATAAAGGCCTACTACTGGAGCGAAACCGAGTGCTTTGACGCTCGCCGTTCGGCCCCATGACCTCCGAGAGGCTTGGAAGAGGCCTCCCCTGAAAGCTAGATTGCCACCGATCGTTTGTTTCAAATCTTAGCCCAGTAGCTGAAAAGTAGGCGCTAAAAAGTCCTGCCAAAATCAAATAGGTCGTCATGTTACAATTTAGTCAATAAAGGCCAACTACTGGACAGAAACTGAGTGCTTTAATGCTCGCTGCTCGGCCCCACAGCCGTCCAGAGACTCGGGGGAGGCGTCCCCTGAAAGCTGGATTCCCACCGATCGTTTGTTTCAAATCTTAGCCCACTAGCTCAAAAGTAGGCGCTAAAAAGTCTTGCCAAAGTCACATAGGTCGTCATGTTACAATTTAGTCAATAAAGGCCTGCTACTGGAGAGAAACCGAATGCTATGACGCTCGCCGTTCGGCCCCACGACCTCCGAGAGGCTTGGAAGAGGCCTCCCCTGAAAGCTGGATTCCCAAGGATTGTCTGTGTGAATTCCTAGCCCGCTAGGCTGAAATTAAGCGACCTAAAGTCCTGCCGAAGTCAAATCGGTCGTCATGGTACTCGTGCGTAACTGAGTGCTTTAAAGCTCGCCGCTCGGCCCCACAGCCGTCCAGAGACTCGGGGGAGGTCTCCCCTGAAAGCTGGATTCCCACCGATCGATTGTGTCAAATCTTAGCGCACTAGGTAAAAAGTAAGCGCTAAAACGTCCTGCCAAAGTCACACAGGTTGTCATGTTACACTTTAGTCAATAAAGGCCTACTACTGGAGCGAAACCGAGTGCTTTGACGCTCGCCGTTCGGGCCCACGACCTCCGAGAGGCTTGGAAGACGCCTCCCCTGAAAGCTGGATTCCCACAGATCGTTTGTTTCAAATCTTAGCCCACTAGCTCAAAAGTAAGCGCTAAAAAGTCTTGCTAAAGTCACATAGGTCGTCATGTTACAATTTAGTCAATAAAGGCCTACTACTGGAGCGAAACCGAGTGCTTTGACGCTCGCCGTTAGGCCCCATGACCTCCGAGAGGCTTGGAAGAGGCCTCCCCTGAAAGCTAGATTGCCACCGATCGTTTGTTTCAAATCTTAGCCCAGTAGCTGAAAAGTAGGCGCTAAAAAGTCCTGCCAAAATCAAATAGGTCGTCATGTTACAATTTAGTCAATAAAGGCCAACTACTGGACAGAAACTGAGTGCTTTAATGCTCGCTGCTCGGCCCCACAGCCGTCCAGAGACTCGGGGGAGGCGTCCCCTGAAAGCTGGATTCCCACCGATCGTTTGTTTCAAATCTTAGCCCACTAGCTCAAAAGTAGGCGCTAAAAAGTCTTGCCAAAGTCACATAGGTCGTCATGTTACAATTTAGTCAATAAAGGCCTGCTACTGGAGAGAAACCGAATGCTATGACGCTCGCCGTTCGGCCCCACGACCTCCGAGAGGCTTGGAAGAGGCCTCCCCTGAAAGCTGGATTCCCAAGGATTGTCTGTGTGAATTCCTAGCCCGCTAGGCTGAAATTAAGCGACCTAAAGTCCTGCCGAAGTCAAATCGGTCGTCATGGTACTCGTGCGTAACTGAGTGCTTTAAAGCTCGCCGCTCGGCCCCACAGCCGTCCAGAGACTCGGGGGAGGTCTCCCCTGAAAGCTGGATTCCCACCGATCGATTGTGTCAAATCTTAGCGCACTAGGTAAAAAGTAAGCGCTAAAACGTCCTGCCAAAGTCACACAGGTTGTCATGTTACACTTTAGTCAATAAAGGCCTACTACTGGAGCGAAACCGAGTGCTTTGACGCTCGCCGTTCGGGCCCACGACCTCCGAGAGGCTTGGAAGACGCCTCCCCTGAAAGCTGGATTCCCACCGATCGTTTGTTTCAAATCTTAGCCCACTAGCTCAAAAGTAAGCGCTAAAAAGTCTTGCTAAAGTCACATAGGTCGACATGTTACAATTTAGTCAATAAAGGCCTACTACTGGAGCGAAACCGAGTGCTTTGACGCTCGCCGTTAGGCCCCACGACCTCTGAGAGGCTTGGAAGAGGCCTCCCCTGAAAGCTGGATTCCCAAGGATTGTCTGTGTGAATTCCTAGCCCGCTAGGCTGAAATTAAGCGACCTAAAGTCGTGCCGAAGTCAAATCGGTCGTCATGGTACTCGAGCGAAACTGACTGCTTTAACGCTCACCGCTCGGCCCCACAGCCGTCCAGAGACTCGGGGGAGGCCTCCCCTGAAAGCTGGATTCCCACGGATCGTTTGTTTCAAATCTGAGCCCACTAGCTCAAACGTAGGCGCTAAAAAGTCTTGTCAAAGTCACATAGGTCGTCATGTTACAATTTAGTCTATAAAGGCCTACTACTGGAGAGAAACCGAGTGCTATGACGCTCGCCGTTCGGCCCCACGACCTCCGAAAGGCGTGGAAGAGGCCTCCCCTGAAATCTGGCTTCCCACCGATCGTTTGTTTCAAATCTTAGACCACTAGCTCAAAAGTAAGCGCTAAAAAGTCTTGCCAAAGTCACATAGGTCGTCATGTTACAATTTCGTCAATAAAGGCCTACTACTGGAGCGAAACTGAGTGCTTTGACGCTCGCCGTTAGGCCCCACGACCTCTGAGAGGCTTGGAAGAGGCCTCCCCTGAAAGCTGGATTCCCAAGGATTGTCTGTGTGAATTCCTAGCACGCAAGGCTGAAATTAAGCGACCTAAATTCCTGCCGAAGTCAAATCGGTCGTCATGGTACTCGAGCGAAACTGAGTGCTTTAACGCTCACCGCTCGGCCCCACAGCTGTCCAGAGACTCGGGGGAGGACTCCCCTGAAAGCTGGATTCCCACCGATAATTTGTTTCAAATCTTAGCCCACTAGCTCAAAACTAAGCGCTAAAATGTCCTGCCAAAGTCACATAGGTCGTCATGTTACAATTTAGTCAATAAAGGCCTACTACTGGAGAGAAACCGAGTGCTTTGACGCTCGCCGTTCGGCACCACAGCTGTCCAGAGACTCGGGGGAGGCCTCCCCTGAAAACTGGATTCCCACTGATCGTTTGTTTCAAATCTTAGCCCAGTAGCTGAAAAGTAGGCGCGAAAAGGTCGTGCCAAAATCACATAGGTCGTCATGTTACAATTTAATCAATAAAGGCCTCCTACTGGAGCGAAACCGAGTGCTTTGACGCTCGCCGTTCGGCCCCACGACCTCCGAGAGGCTTGGAAGCGGCCTCCCCTGAAAGCTGGATTCCCACCGATCGTTTGTTTCAAATCTTAGCCCACTAGCTAAAACGTAGGTGCTAAAAAGTCTTGCCAAAGTCACATAGGTCGTCATGTTACAATTTAGTCAATAAAGGCCTACTACTAGAGAGAAACCGAATGCTATGATGCTCGCCGTTCGGCCCCACAACCTCCGAGAGGCTTGGAAGGGGCCTCCCCTGAAAGCTGGATTCCCAAGGATTGTCTGTGTGAATTCCTAGCCCGCTAGGCTGAAATTAAGCGACCTAAAGTCGTGCCGAAGTCAAATCAGTCGTCATGGTACTCGAGCGAAACTGAGTGCTTTAACGCTCGCCGCTCGGCCCCACAGCCGTCCAGAGACTCGGGGGAGGACTCCCCTGAAAGCTGGATTCCCACCGATCGTTTGTTTCAAATCTTCGTCCAGTAACTGAAAAGTAGGCGCAAAAAAGTCCTGCCAAAATCACATAGTCGTCATGTTACAATTTAGTCAACAAAGGCCTACTACTGGACCGAAACTGAGTGCTTTAACGCTTGCCGTTCGGCCCCACAACCTCCGAGAGGCTTGGAAGAAGCCTCCCCTGAAAGCTGGATTCCCACCGATCGTTTGTTTCAAATCTTAGCCCAGTAGCTGAAAAGTAGGAGCTAAAAAGTCCTGCCAAAATCACATAGGTCGTCATGCTAAAATTTAGTCAATAAAGGCCTATTACTGGACCGAAACTGAGTGCTTTAACGCTCGCCGCTCAGCCCCACAGCCGTCCAGAAACTCAGGGGAGGCCTCCCCTGAAAGTTGGATTCCCACCGATCGTTTGTTTCAAATCTTAGCCAACTAGCTCAAACGTAAGCGCAAAAAAGTCCTGCCAAAATCACATAGGTCGTCATGTTACAATTTAGTCAATAAAGGCCTCCTACTGGACCGAAACTGACTGCTTTAACGCGCGCCGCTCGGCCCCACAGCCATCCAGAGACTCAGGGGAGGCCTCCCCTGAAAGCTGGATTCCCACCGATCGTTTGTTTCAAATCTTAGCCCAGTAGCTGAAACGTAGGCGCAAAAAAGTCCTGCCAAAATCACATAGGTCGTCATGTTACAATTTAGTGAATAAAGGCCTACTACTGGACCGAAACCGAGTGCTTTGACGCTCGCCGTTAGGCCCCACGACCTCTGAGAGGCTTGGAAGTGGCCTCCCCTGAAAGCTGTATTCCCAAGGATTGTCTGTGTGAATTCCTAGCCCGCTAGGCTGAAATTAAGCGACCTAAAGTCGTGCCGAAATCAAATCGGTCGTCATGGTACTCGAGCGAAACTGAGTGCTTTAAAGCTCGCCGCTCGGCCCCACAGCCATCCAGAGACTCGGGGGAGGACTCCCCTGAAAGCTGGATTCCCACCCATCGTTTGTTTCAAATCTTAGCGCACTAGGTCAAAAGTAAGCGCTAAAAAGTCCTGCCAAAGTCACATAGGTTGTCATGTTACAATTTAGTCAAAGAAGGTCTACTACTGGAGCAAAACCGAGTGCTTTGACGCTCGCCGTTCGGGCCCACGACCTCCGAGAGGCTAGGAAGAGGCCTCCCCTGAAAGCTGGATTCCCACCGATCGTTTGTTTCAAATCTTAAACCAGAAGCTGAAAGGTAGGCGCTAAAAAGTCCTGCGAAAATCACATAGGTCGTCATGTTACAATTTAGTCAATAAAGGCCTCCTACTGGACCGAAACTGAGTGCTTTAACGCTCGCCGCTCGGCACCACAGCCGTCCAGAACCTCGGGGGAGGCCTCCCCTGAAAGCTAGATTCCCACCGATCGTTTGTTTCAAATTTTCGCCCAGTAACTGAAAAGTAGGCGCTAAAAAGTCCTGCCAAAATCACATAGTCGTCATGTTACAATTTAGTCAATAAAGGCCTACTACTGGACCGAAACGGAGTGCTTTAACGCTCGCCGTTCGGCCCCACAACCTCCGAGAGGCTTGTAAGAAGCCTCCCCTGAAAGCTGGATTCCCACCGATCGTTTGTTTCAAATCTTAGCCCAGTAGCTGAAAAGTAGGCGCTAAAATGTCCTGCCAAAATCACATAGGTCGTCATGTTACAATTTAGTCAATAAAGGCCTCCTACTGGACCGAAACTGACTGCTTTAACGCGCGCCGCTCGGCCCCACAGCCGTCCAGAGACTCGGGGGAGGCCTCCCCTGAAAGCTGGATTCCCACCGATCGTTTGTTTCAAATCTTAGCCCAGTAGCTGAAAAGTAGGCGCAAAAAAGTCCTGCCAAAATCACATAGGTCGTCATGTTACAATTTAGTGAATAAAGGCCTACTACTGGACCGAAACCGAGTGCTTTGACGCTCGCCGTTAGGCCTCACGACCTCTGAGAGGCTTGGAAGTGGCCTCCCCTGGAAGCTGGATTCCCAAGGATTGTCTGTGTGAATTCCTAGCCCGCTAGGCTGAAATTAAGCGACCTAAAGTCGTGCCGAAATCAAATCGGTCGTCATGGTACTCGAGCGAAACTGAGTGCTTTAAAGCTCGCCCCTCGGCCCCACAGCCATCCAGAGACTCGGGGGAGGACTCCCCTGAAAGCTGGATTCCCACCCATCGTTTGTTTCAAATCTTAGCGCACTAGGTGAAAAGTAAGCGCTAAAAAGTCCTGCCAAAGTCACATAGGTCGTCATGTTACAATTTAGTGAATAAAGGCCTACTACTGGACCGAAACCGAGTGCTTTGACGCTCGCCGTTAGGCCCCACGACCTCTGAGAGGCTTAGAAGTGGCCTCCCCTGAATGCTGTATTCCCAAGGATTGTCTGTGTGAATTCCTAGCCCGCTAGGCTGAAATTAAGCGACCTAAAGTCGTGCCGAAATCAAATCGGTCGTCATGGTACTCGAGCGAAACTGAGTGCTTTAAAGCTCGCCGCTCGGCCCCACAGCCATCCAGAGACTCGGGGGAGGACTCCCCTGAAAGCTGGATTCCCACCGATCGTTTGTTTAAAATCTTAGCCCACTAGCTCTAAACTAGGCGCTAAAATGTCCTGCCAAAGTCACATAGGTCGTCATGTTACAATTTAGTCAATAAAGGCCTACTACTGGAGAGAAACAGAGTGCTTTGACGCTCACCATTCGGCCCCACAGCCGTCCAGAGACTCGGGGGAGGCGTCCCCTGAAAGCTGTATTCCCACCGATCGTTTGTTTCAAATCTTAGCGCACTAGGTCAAAAGTAAGCACTAAAAGGTCCTGCCAAAGTCACATAGGTTGTCATGTTACAATTTAGTCAATGAAGGCCTACTACTGGAGCGAAACAGAGTGCTTTGACGCTCACCGTTCGGGCCCACGACCTCCGAGAGGCTTGGAAGAGGCCTCCCCTGAAAGCTGGATTCCCACCGATCGTTTGTTTCAAATCTTAGCCCAGCAGCTGAAAGGTAGGCGCTAAAAAGTCCTGCCAAAATCACATAGGTCGTCATGTTACAATTTAGTCAATAAAGGCCTCCTACTGGACCGAAACTGAGTGCTTTAACGCTCGCCGCTCGGCCCCACAGCCGTCCAGAACCTCGGGGGAGGCCTCCCCTGAAAGCTGGATTCCCACCGATCGTTTCTTTCAAATCTTAGCCCACTAGCTCAAACGTAGGCGCTAAAAAGGCTGAAATTAAGCGACCTAAAGTCGTGCCGAAGTCAAATCGGTCGTCATGGTACTCGAGCGAAACTGAGTGCTTTAAAGCTCGCCGCTCGGCCCCACAGCCGTCCAGAGACTCGGGTGAGGCCTCCCCTGAAAGCTGGATTCCCACCGATCGTTTCTTTCAAATCTTAGCCCAGTAGCTGAAAAGTAGGCGCTAAAAAGTCCTGCCAAAATCACATAGGTCGTCATGTTACAATTTAGTCAATAAAGGCCTACTACTGGAGAGAAACCGAATGCCATGACGCTCGCCGTTCGGCCCCACGACCTCCGAGAGGCTTGGAAGAGGCCTCCCCTGAAAGCTGGATTCCCAAGGATTGACTGTGTGAATTCCTAGCCCGCTAGGCTGAAATTAGGCGACCTAAAGTCGTGCCGAAGTCAAATCGGTCTTCATGGTACTCGAGCGAAACTGAGAGCTTTAACGCTCGCCGCTCGGCCCCACAGCCGTCCAGAGACTCGGGGGAGGACCCCCCTGAAAGCTGGATTCCCACCGATAATGTGTTTCAAATCTTAGCCCACTAACTCAAAAGTAAGCGCTAAAATGTCCTGCCAAAATCACATAGGTCGTCATGGTACAATTTAGTCAATAAAGCCCTACTACTGGAGCGAAAACGAGTGCTTTGACGCTCGCCGTTCGGCCCCACGACCTCCGAGAGGCTTGGAAGAGGCCTCCCCTGAAAGCTGGATTCCCACCGATCGTTTGTTTCAAATCTTAGCCCACTAGCTAAAACGTAGGCGCTAAAAAGTCTTGCCAAAGTCACATAGGTCGTCATGTAACAATTTAGTCAATAAAGGCCTACTACTAGAGAGAAACCGAATGCTATGATGCTCGCCGTTCGGCCCCCCAACCTCCGAGAGGCTTGGAAGAGGCCTCCCCTGAAATCTGGACTCCCAAGGATTGTCTGTGTGAATTCCTAGCCCGCTAGGCTGAAATTAAGCGACCTAAAGTCGTGCCGAAGTCAAATCGGTCGTCATGGTACTCGAGCGAAACTGAGTGCTTTAACGCTCGCCGCTCGGCCCCACAGCCGTCCAGAGACTCGGGGGAGGACTCCCCTGAAAGCTGGATTCCCACCGATCGTTTGTTTCAAATCTTCGTCCAGTAGCTGAAAAGTAGGAGCTAAAAAGGCCTGCCAAAATCACATAGGTCGTCATGTTACAATTTAGTCAATAAAGGCCTCCTACTGGACCGAAACTGACTGCTTTAACGCTCGCCGCTCTGCCCCACAGTTGTCCAGAGACTCGGGGGAGGCGTCCCCTGAAAGCTGGATTCCCACCGATCGTTTGTTTCAAATCTTAGCCTACTAGCTCAAAAGTAGGCGCTAAAAAGTCTTGCCAAAATCACATAGGTCGTCATGTTCCAATTTAGTCAATAAAGGCCTACTACTGGAGAGAAACCGAATGCTATGACGCTCGCCGTTCGGGCCCACGACCTCCGAGAGGCTTGAAATAGGCCTCCCCTAAAAGCTGGATTCCCACCAATCGTTTGTTTCAAATCTTAGCCCAGCAGCTGAAAAGTAGGCGCTAAAAAGTCCTGCCAAAATCACATAGGTCGTCATGTTACAATTTAGTCAATAAAGGCCTCCTACTGGACCGAAACTGAGTGCTTTAACGCTCGCCGCTCGGCCCCACAGCCGTCCAGAGACTCGGGGGAGGCCTCCCCTAAAAGCTGGATTCCCACCGATCGTTTGTTTAAAATCTTAGCCCACTAGCTCTAAACTAGGCGCTAAAATGTCCTGCCAAAGTCACATAGGTCGTCATGTTACAATTTAGTCAATAAAGGCCTACTACTGGAGAGAAACAGAGTGCTTTGACGCTCGCCATTCGGCCCCACAGCCGTCCAGAGACTCGGGGGAGGCGTCCCCTGAAAGCTGTATTCCCACCGATCGTTTGTTTCAAATCTTAGCGCACTAGGTCAAAAGTAAGCACTAAAAAGTCCTGCCAAAGTCACATAGGTTGTCATGTTACAATTTAGTCAATGAAGGCCTACTACTGGAGCGAAACAGAGTGCTTTGACGCTCACCTGTTCGGGCCCACGACCTCCGAGAGGCTTGGAAGAGGCCTCCCCTGAAAGCTGGATTCCCACCGATAATTTGTTTCAAATCGGAGCCCACTAGCTCAAAAGTAAGCGCTAAAAAGTCCTGCCAAAATCACGTAGGTCGTCATGTTACAATTTAGTCAATAAAGGCCTACTACTGGACCGAAACTGAGTGCTTTAACGCTCGCCGCTCGGCCCCACAGCCGTCCAGAACCTCGGGGGAGGCCTCCCCTGAAAGCTGGATTCCCACCGATCGTTTGTTTCAAATCTTAGCCCACTAGCTCAAACGTAGGCGCTAAAATGTCTTGCCAAAGTCACATAGGTCGTCATGTTACAATTTAGTCAATAAAGGCCTCCTACTGGACCGAAACTGAGTGCTTTAACGCTCGCCGTTCGGCCCCACAACCTCCGAGAGGCTTGGAAGAAGCCTCCCCTGAAAGCTGGATTCCCACCGATAGTTTGTTTCAAATCTTAGCCAACTAGCTCAAAAGTAAGCGCTAAAAAGTCCTGCCAAAGTCACATAGGTTTTCATGTTACAATTTAGTCAATAAAGGCCTACTACTGGAGCGAAACCGAGTGCTTTGACGCTCGCCGTTCGGCCCCATGACCTCCGAGAGGCTTGGAAGAGGCCTCCCCTGAAAGCTGGATTCCCACCGATCGTTTGTTTCCAATCTTAGCCCAGTAGCTGAAAAGTAGGCGCTAAAAACTCCTGCCAAAATCACATAGGTCGTCATGTTACAATTTAGTCAATAAAGGCCAACTACTGGACCGAAACTGAGTGCTTTAACGCTCGCCGATCGGCCCCACAGCCGTCCAGAGACTCGGGGGAGGCCTCTCCTGAAAGCTATATTCCCACCGTTCGTTTGTTTCAAATCGTAGCCCAGTAGCTGAAATGTAGGCCCTATAAAGTCTTGCCAAAGTCACATAGGTCGTCATGTTACAATTTAGTCAATAACGGCCTACTACTGGAGGGAAACCGAGTGCTTTGACGGTCGGCGTTCGGCCCCACAGCCGTCCAGAGACTCGGGGGAGGCGTCCCCTGAAAGCTGGATTCCCACCGATCGTTCCTTTCAAATCTTAGCCCACTAGCTCAAAAGTAGGTGCTAAAAAGTTATGCCAAAGTCACATAGGTCGTCATGTTACAATTTAGTCAATAAAGGCCTACTACTGGAGCAAAAACCAGTGCTTTGACGATCGCCGTTCGGCCCCACGACCTCCGAGAGGCTTGGAAGAGGCCTCCCCTGAAAGCTGGATTCCCAAGGATTGTCTGTGTGAATTCCTAGCCCGCTAGGCTGAAATTAAGCGACCTAAAGTCGTGCCGAAGTCAAATCGGTCGTCATGGTACTCGAGCGAAACCGAGTGCTTTAACGCTCGCCGCTCGGCCCCACAGCCGTCCAGAGACTCGGGGCAGGACTCCCCTGAAAGCTGGATTCCCACCGATATTGTGTTTCAAATCGTAGCCCACTAGCTCAAAAGTAAGCGCTAAAAAGTCCTGCCAAAGTCACATAGGTCGTCATGTTACAATTTAGTCAATAAAGGCCTACTACTGGAGCGAAACCGAGTGCTTTGACGCTCGCCGTTCAGCCCCACGACCTCTGAGAGGCTTGAAAGAGGCCTCCCCTGAAAGCTGGATTCCCAAGGATTGTCTGTGTGAATTCCTAGCCCGCTAGGACAGACAAACACAGCCTTCCAGAGACTCGGGGGACGACTCCCCTGAAAGCTGGATTCCCACCGATCGTTTGTTTCAAATCTTAGCGCACTAGGTCAAAAGTAAGCGCTAAAAAGTCCTGCCAAAATCACATAGGTTGTCATGTTACAATTTAGTCAATAAAGGCCTACTACTGGAGAGAAACCGAATGCCTTGACGCTCGCCGTTCGGCCCCACAGCTGTCCAGAGACTCGGGGGAGGCCTACCCTGAAAGCTGGATTCCCACCGATCGTTTGTTTCAAATCTTAGCCCACTAGCTCAAAAGTAAGCGCTAAAAAGTCCTGCCAAAGTCACATAGGTCGTCATGGTACTCGAGCGAAACTGAGTGCTTTAACGCTCGCCGCTCGGCCCCACAGCCTTCCAGAGACTCGGGGGAGGACTCCCCTAAAAGCTGGATTCCCACCGATCGTTTTTTTCAAATCTTAGCGCCCTAGGTCAAAAGTAAGCGCTAAAAAGTCCTGCCAAAGTCACATTGGTCGTCATGTTACAATTTCGTCAATAAAGACCGAATACTGGAGAGAAACGGAGTGCTTTGACGCTCGCCGTTCGGCCCCACAGCTGTCCAGAGAATCGCGGGAGGCCTCCCCTGAAAGTTGGATTTCCACCGATCGTTTGTTTCAAATCTTAGCCCACTCGCTCAAAAGAAAGCAGTAAAAAGTCCTGCCAAAGTCACATAGGTCGTCATGTTACAATTTAGTCAATAAAGGCCTACTTCTGGAGCGAAACCGACTGCTTTGACGCTCGCCGTTCGGCCCCACGAGCTCCGAGAGGCTTGGAAGAGGCCTCCCTTGAAAGCTGGATTCCCACCGATCGTTTGTTTCCAATCTTAGCCCAGTAGCTGAAAAGTAGGCGCTAAAAACTCCTGCCAAAATCACATAGGTCGTCATGTTACAATTTAGTCAATAAAGGCCAACTACTGGACCGAAACTGAGTGCTTTAACGCTCGCCGATCGGCCCCACAGCCGTCCAGAGACTCGGGGGAGGCCTCTCCTGAAAGCTATATTCCCACCGTTCGTTTGTTTCAAATCGTAGCCCAGTAGCTGAAATGTAGGCCCTATAAAGTCTTGCCAAAGTCACATAGGTCGTCATGTTACAATTTAGTCAATAACGGCCTACTACTGGAGGGAAACCGAGTGCTTTGACGGTCGGCGTTCGGCCCCACAGCCGTCCAGAGACTCGGGGGAGGCGTCCCCTGAAAGCTGGATTCCCACCGATCGTTCGTTTCAAATCTTAGCCCACTAGCTCAAAAGTAGGTGCTAAAAAGTTATGCCAAAGTCACATAGGTCGTCATGTTACAATTTAGTCAATAAAGGCCTACTACTGGAGCAAAAACCAGTGCTTTGACGATCGCCGTTCGGCCCCACGACCTCCGAGAGGCTTGGAAGAGGCCTCCCCTGAAAAGCTGGATTCCCAAGGATTGTCTGTGTGAATTCCTAGCCCGCTAGGCTGAAATTAAGCGACCTAAAGTCGTGCCGAAGTCAAATCGGTCGTCATGGTACTCGAGCGAAACCGAGTGCTTTAACGCTCGCCGCTCGGCCCCACAGCCGTCCAGAGACTCGGGGCAGGACTCCCCTGAAAGCTGGATTCCCACCGATATTGTGTTTCAAATCGTAGCCCACTAGCTCAAAAGTAAGCGCTAAAAAGTCCTGCCAAAGTCACATAGGTCGTCATGTTACAATTTAGTCAATAAAGGCCTACTACTGGAGCGAAACCGAGTGCTTTGACGCTCGCCGTTCAGCCCCACGACCTCTGAGAGGCTTGAAAGAGGCCTCCCCTGAAAGCTGGATTCCCAAGGATTGTCTGTGTGAATTCCTAGCCCGCTAGGACAGACAAACACAGCCTTCCAGAGACTCGGGGGACGACTCCCCTGAAAGCTGGATTCCCACCGATCGTTTGTTTCAAATCTTAGCGCACTAGGTCAAAAGTAAGCGCTAAAAAGTCCTGCCAAAATCACATAGGTTGTCATGTTACAATTTAGTCAATAAAGGCCTACTACTGGAGAGAAACCGAATGCCTTGACGCTCGCCGTTCGGCCCCACAGCTGTCCAGAGACTCGGGGGAGGCCTACCCTGAAAGCTGGATTCCCACCGATCGTTTGTTTCAAATCTTAGCCCACTAGCTCAAAAGTAAGCGCTAAAAAGTCCTGCCAAAGTCACATAGGTCGTCATGGTACTCGAGCGAAACTGAGTGCTTTAACGCTCGCCGCTCGGCCCCACAGCCTTCCAGAGACTCGGGGGAGGACTCCCCTAAAAGCTGGATTCCCACCGATCGTTTTTTTCAAATCTTAGCGCCCTAGGTCAAAAGTAAGCGCTAAAAAGTCCTGCCAAAGTCACATTGGTCGTCATGTTACAATTTCGTCAATAAAGACCGAATACTGGAGAGAAACGGAGTGCTTTGACGCTCGCCGTTCGGCTCCACAGCTGTCCAGAGAATCGCGGGAGGCCTCCCCTGAAAGTTGGATTTCCACCGATCGTTTGTTTCAAATCTTAGCCCACTCGCTCAAAAGAAAGCACTAAAAAGTCCTGCCAAAGTCACATAGGTCGTCATGTTACAATTTAGTCAATAAAGGCCTACTTCTGGAGCGAAACCGACTGCTTTGACGCTCGCCGTTCGGCCCCACGAGCTCCGAGAGGCTTGGAAGAGGCCTCCCTTGAAAGCTGGATTCCCACCGATCGTTTGTTTCAAATCTTAGCCCAGTCGCTGAAAAGTAGGCGCTAAAAAGTCCTGCCAAAATCACATAGGTCGTCATGTTACAATTTAGTCAATAAAGGCCAACTACTGGACCGAAACTGAGTGCTTTAACGCTCGCCGCTCGGCTCCACAGCCGTCCAGAGACTCGGGGGAGGCCTCCCCTGAAAGCTGGATTCCCACCGATCGTTTGTGTCAAATCTTAGCCCAGTAGCTGAAAAGTAGGCCCAAAAAAGTCCTGCCAAAATCACATAGGTCGTCATGTTACAATTTAGTCAATAAAGGCCTACTACTGGAGCGAAACCGAGTGCTTTGACGCTCGCCGTTCGGCCCCACGACCTCTGAGAGGCTTGGAAGAGGCCTCCCCTGAAAGCTGGCTGCCGACCGATCGTTTGTTTTAAATCTTAGCCCACTAGCTCAATCGTAAGCGCTAAAAAGTCCTGCCAAAATCACATAGGTCGTCATGTTACAATTTAGTCAATAAAGGCCTACTACTGGAGCGAAACCGAGTGCTTTGAAGCTCGCCGTTCGGGCCCACGCCCTCCGAGAGGCTCGGGGGAGGCCTCCCCTGAAAGCTGGATTCCCACCGATAATTTGTTTCAAATATTAGCCCACTAGCTCAAAAGGAAGCGCTAAAAAGTCCTGCCAAAATCACATAGGTCGTCATGTTACAATTTAGTCAATAAAGGCCAACTACTGGACCGAAACTGTGTGCTTTAACGCTCGCCGCTCGGCTCCACAGCCGTCCAGAGACTCGGGGGAGGCCTCCCCTGAAAGCTGGCTGCCGACCGATCGTTTGTTTTAAATCTTAGCCCACTAGCTCAATCGTAAGCGCTAAAAAGTCTTGCCAAAATCACATAGGTCGTCATGTTACAATTTAGTCAACAAAGGCCTCCTACTGGACCGAAACTGAGTGCTTTAAAGTTCGCCGTTCGGCCCCACGACCTCTGAGAGGCTTGGAAGTGGCCTCCCCTGAAAGCTGGATTCCCACCGATCGTTTGTTTCAAATCTTACCCCAGTAGCTGAAAAGTAGGCGCTAAAAAGTCCTGCCAAAATCACATAGGTCGTCATGTTACAATTTACTCAATAAATGCCAACTACTGGAGAGAAACCGAGTGCCTTGACGCTCGCCGTTCGGCCCCACAGCCGTCCAGAGACTCGCGGGAGGACTTCCATTAAAGCTGGATTCCCACCGATCGTTTGTTTCAAATCTTAGCTCACTAGCTCAAAAGTAAGCGCTAAAAAGTCCTGCCAAAATCACATAGGTCGTCATGTTACAATTTAGTCAATAAAGGCCTACTACTGGAGAGAAACCGAGTGCTTTGACGCTCGCCGTTCGACCCCACAGCTGTCCAGAGACTCGCGGGAGGCCTCCCCTGAAAGCTGGATTCCCAAGGATTGTCTGTGTGAATTCCTAGCCCGTTAGGCTGAAATTAAGCGACCTAAAGTCGTGCCGAAGTCAAATCGGTCGTCATGGTACTCGAGCGAAACTGAGTGCTTTAACGCTCGGCACTCTGCCCCACAGCCGTCCAGTGACTCGGAGGAGGCGTCCCCTGAAAGCTGGATTCCCACCGACTGTTTGTTTCAAATCTTAGCCCACTAGCTAAAAAGTAGGCGCAAAAAAGTCCTGCCAAAATCACATAGGTCGTCATGTTACAATTTAGTCAATAAAGGCCTACTACTGGAGCGAAAACGAGTGCTTTAACGCTCGCCGTTCGGCCCCACGACCTCTGAGAGGCTTGGAAGTGGCCTCCCCTGAAAGCTGGATTCCAAAGGCTTGTCTGTGTAAAGTCCTAGCCCGCTAGGCAGAAATTAGGCGACCTAAAGTCGTGCCGAAGTCAAATCGGTCGTCATGGTACTCGAGTGAAACTGAGTGCTTTAACGCTCGCCGCTCGACCCCACGACCTCCGGGAGGCTCGGAAGAGGCCTCCCCTGAAAGCTGGATTCCCACCGACTGTTTGTTTCAAATCTTAGCCCACTAGCTCAAAAGTAAGCGCTAAAAAGTCCTGCCAAAATCACATAGGTCGTCATGTTACAATTTAGTCAATAAAGGCCTACTACTGGAGAGAAACCGAGTGCTTTGACGCTCGCCGTTCGACCCCACAGCTGTCCAGAGACTCGCGGGAGGCCTCCCCTGAAAGCTGGATTCCCAAGGATTGTCTGTGTGAATTCCTAGCCCGTTAGCCTAAAATTATGAGACCTAAAGTCGTGCCGAAGTCAAATCGGTCGTCATGGTACTCGAGCGAAACTGAGTGCTTTAACGCTCGCCGTTCGGCCCCACAGCTGTCCAGAGACTCGGGGGAGGCCTCCCCTGAAAGTTGGATTCCCACCGATCGTTTGTTTCAAATCTTAGCCAACTAGCTCAAACGTAAGCGCAAAAAAGTCCTGCCAAAATCACATAGGTCGTCATGTTACAATTTAGTCAATAAAGGCCTCCTACTGGACCGAAACTGACTGCTTTAACGCGCGCTGCTCGGCCCCACAGCCGTCCAGAGACTCGGGGGAGGCCTCCCCTGAAAGTTGGATTCCCACCGATCGTTTGTTTCAAATCTTAGCCAACTAGCTCAAACGTAAGCGCAAAAAAGTCCTGCCAAAATCACATAGGTCGTCATGTTACAATTTAGTGAATAAAGGCCTACTACTGGACCGAAACCGAGTGCTTTGACGCTCGCCGTTAGGCCCCACGACCTCTGAGAGGCTTGGAAGTGGCCTCCCCTGAAAGCTGTATTCCCAAGGATTGTCTGTGTGAATTCCTAGCCCGCTAGGCTGAAATTAAGCGACCTAAAGTCGTGCCGAAATCAAATCGGTCGTCATGGTACTCGAGCGAAACTGAGTGCTATAAAGCTCGCCGCTCGGCCCCACAGCCATCCAGAGACTCGGGGTAGGACTCCCCTGAAAGCTGGATTCCCACCCATCGTTTGTTTCAAATCTTAGCGCACTAGGTCAAAAGTAAGCGCTAAAAAGTCCTGCCAAAGTCACATAGGTTGTCATGTTACAATTTAGTCAAAGAAGGTCTACAACTGGAGCAAAACCGAGTGCTTTGACGCTCGCCGTTCGGGCCCACGACCTCCGAGAGGCTAGGAAGAGGCCTCCCCTGAAAGCTGGATTCCCACCGATCGTTTGTTTCAAATCTTAAACCAGAAGCTGAAAGGTAGGCGCTAAAAAGTCCTGCGAAAATCACATAGGTCGTCATGTTACAATTTAGTCAATAAAGGCCTCCTACTGGACCGAAACTGAGTGCTTTAACACTCGCCGCTCGGCCCCACAGCCGTCCAGAACCTCGGGGGAGGCCTCCCCTGAAAGCTGGATTCGCACCGATCGTTTGTTTCAAATCTTCGCCCAGTAACTGAAAAGTAGGCGCTAAAAAGTCCTGCCAAAATCACATAGTCGTAATGTTACAATTTAGTCAATAAAGGCCTACTACTGGACCGAAACGGAGTGCTTTAACGCTCGCCGTTCGGCCCCACAACCTCCGAGAGGCTTGTAAGAAGCCTCCCCTGAAAGCTGGATTCCCACCGATCGTTTGTTTTAAATCTTAGCCCAGTAGCTGAAAAGTAGGCGCTAAAATGTCCTGCCAAAATCACATAGGTCGTCATGTTACAATTTAGTCAATAAAGGCCTCCTACTGGACCGAAACTGACTGCTTTAACGCGCGCCGCTCGGCCCCACAGCCGTCCAGAGACTCGGGGGAGGCCTCCCCTGAAAGCTGGATTCCCACCGATCGTTTGTTTCAAATCTTAGCCCAGTAGCTGAAAAGTAGGCGCAAAAAAGTCCTGCCAAAATCACATAGGTCGTCATGTTACAATTTAGTGAATAAAGGCCTACTACTGGACCGAAACCGAGTGCTTTGACGGTCGCCTTTAGGCCCCACGACCTCTGAGAGGCTTGGAAGTGGCCTCCCCTGAAAGCTGGATTCCCAAGGATTGTCTGTGTGAATTCCTAGCCCGCTAGGCTGAAATTAAGCGACCTAAAGTCGTGCCGAAATCAAATCGGTCGTCATGGTACTCGAGCGAAACTGAGTGCTTTAAAGCTCGCCCCTCGGCCCCACAGCCATCCAGAGACTCGGGGGAGGACTCCCCTGAAAGATGGATTCCCACCCATCGTTTGTTTCAAATCTTAGCACACTAGGTGAAAAGTAAGCGTTAAAAAGTCCTGCCAAAGTCACATAGGTTGTCATGTTACAATTTAGTCAATAAAGGCCTCCTACTGGACCGAAACTGAGTGCTTTAACGCTCGCCGCTCGGCTCCACAGCCGTCCAGACACTCGGGGGAGGCCTCCCCTGAAAGCTGGATTTCAGCGATCGTTTGTTTAAAATCTTAGCCCACTAGATCAAAAGTAGGCGCTAAAAAGTCTTACCAAAGTCACAAAGGTCGTCATGTTACAATTTAGTCAATAAAGGCCTACTACTGGAGAGAAACCGAATGCTATGACGCTCGCCGTTCGGCCCCACGACCTCCGAGAGGCTTGGAAGAGGCCTCCCCTGAAAGCTGGATTCCCAAGGATTGTCTGTGTGAATTCTTAGCCCGCTAGGCTGAAATTAAGCGACCTAAAGTCGTGCCGAAGTCAAATCGGTCTTCATGGTACTCGAGCGAAACTGAGTGCTTTAACGCTCGCCGCTCGGCCCCACAGCCGTCCAGAGACTCGGGGGAGGACCCCCCTGAAAGCTGGATTCCCACCGATAATGTGTTTCAAATCTTAGCCCACTAACTAAAAAGTAAGCGCTAAAATGCCCTGCCAAAATCACATAAGTCGTCATGGTACAATTTAGTCAATAAAGGCCTACTACTGGACCGAAAACGAGTGCTTTGACGCTCGCCGTTCGGCCCCACGACCTCCGAGAGGCTTGGAAGAGGCCTCCCCTGAATGCTGGATTCCCACCGATCGTTTGTTTCAAATCTTAGCCAACTAGCTCAAAAGTAAGCGCTAAAAAGTCCTGCCAAAGTCACATAGGTTGTCATGTTACAATTTAGTCAATAAAGGCCTCCTACTGGACCGAAACTGAGTGCTTTAATGCTCGCCGTTCGGCCCCACAACCTCCGAGAGGCTTGGAAGAAGCCTCCCCTGAAAGCTGGATTCCCACCGATCGTTTGTTTCAAATCTTAGCCCTGTAGCTGAAAAGTAGGCGCTAAAAAGTCGTGCCAAAATCACATAGGTCGTCATGTTACAATTTAGTCAATAAAGGCCTACTACTGGACCGAAACCGAGTGCTTTGACGCTCGCCGTTAGGCCCCACGACCTCTGAGAGGCTTGGAAGTGGCCTCCCCTGAAAGCTGGATTCCCAAGGATTGTCTGTGTGAATTCCTAGCCCGCTAGGCTGAAATTAAGCGACCTAAAGTCGTGCCGAAGTCAAATCGGTCGTCTTGGTACTCGAGCGAAACTGAGTGCTTTAAAGCTCGCCGCTCGGCCCCACAGCCGTCCAGAGACTCGGGTGAGGCCTCCCCTGAAAGCTGGATTCACACCGATCGTTTCTTTCAAATCTTAGCCCAGTAGCTGAAAAGTAGGCGCTAAAAAGTCCTGCCAAAATCACATAGGTCGTCATGTTACAATTTAGTCAATAAAGGCCTACTACTGGAGAGAAACCGAATGCTATGACGCTCGCCGTTCGGCCCCACGACCTCCGAGAGGCTTGGAAGAGGCCTCCCCTGAAAGCTGGATTCCCAAGGATTGTCTGTGTGAATTCCTAGCCCGCTAGGCTGAAATTAAGCGACCTAAAGTCGTGCCGAAGTCAAATCGGTCTTCATGGTACTCGAGCGAAACTGAGAGCTTTAACGCTCGCCGCTCGGCCCCACAGCCGTCCAGAGACTCGGGGGAGGACCCCCCTGAAAGCTGGATTCCCACCGATAATGTGTTTCAAATCTTAGCCCACTAACTCAAAAGTAAGCGCTAAAATGTCCTGCCAAAATCACATAGGTCGTCATGGTACAATTTAGTCAATAAAGCCCTACTACTGGAGCGAAAACGAGTGCTTTGACGCTCGCCGTTCGGCCCCACGACCTCCGAGAGGCTTGGAAGAGGCCTCCCCTGAAAGCTGGATTCCCACCGATAGTTTGTTTCAAATCTTAGCCAACTAGCTCAAAAGTAAGCGCTAAAAAGTCCTGCCAAAGTCACATAGGTTGTCATGTTACAATTTAGTCAATAAAGGCCTACTACTGGAGCGAAACCGAGTGCTTTGACGCTCGCCGTTCGGCCCCACGACCTCCGAGAGGCTTGGAAGAGGCCTCCCCTGAAAGCTGGATTCCCAAGGATTGTCTGTGTGAATTCCTAGCCCGCTAGGCTGAAATTAAGCGACCTAAAGTCGTGCCGAAGTCAAATAGGTCTTCATGGTACTCGAGCGAAACTGAGAGCTTTAACGCTCGCCGCTCGGCCCCACAGCCGTCCAGAGACTCGGGGGAGGCCTCCCCTGGAAGCTGAATTCCCACAGATCATTTGTTTTAAATCTTAGCCCACTAGCTCAAACGTAAGCGCTAAAAAGACCTGCCAAAATCACATAGGTCGTCATGTTACAATTTAGTCAATAAAGGCCAACTACTGGACCGAAACTGATTGCTTTAACGCTCGCCGCTCGGCCCCACGACCTCTGAGAGGCTTGGAAGCGGCCTCCCCTGAAAGCTGGATTCTCACCGATCGTTTATTTCAAATCTTAGCCCAGTAGCTGAAAAGTAGGCGCTAAAAGGTCCTGCCAAAATCACATAGGTCGTCATGTTACAATTTTGTCAATAAAAGCCTACTACTGGAGCGAAACCGAGTGCTATGACGCTCGCCGTTCGGCCCCACGACCTCCGAGAGGCTTGGACGAGGCCTCCCCTGAAAGCTGGATTCCCAGGGCTTGTCTGTGTGAATTCCTAGCCCGCTAGGCTAAAATTAAGTGACAAAGTCGTGCCGAAGTCAAATCGGTCGTCATTGTACTCGAGCGAAACTGAGTGCTTTAACGCTCGCCGCTCGGTCCCACAGCCGTCCAGACACTCGGGGGAGGCCTCCCCTGAAAGCTGGATTCCCACCGATCGTTTGTTTCAAATCTTAGCCCACTAACTCAAAAGTAAGCGCTAAAATGTCCTGCCAAAATCACATAGGTCGTCATGGTACAATTTAGTCAATAAAGCCCTACTACTGGAGCGAAAACGAGTGCTTTGACGCTCGCCGTTCGGCCCCACGACCTCCGAGAGGCTTGGAAGAGGCCTCCCCTGAAAGCTGGATTCCCACCGATAGTTTGTTTCAAATCTTAGCCAACTAGCTCAAAAGTAAGCGCTAAAAAGTCCTGCCAAAGTCACATAGGTCGTCATGTTACAATTTAGTCAATAAAGGCCTACTACTGGAGCGAAACCAGTGCTTTGACGCTCGCCGTTCGGCCCCACGACCTCTGAGAGGCTTGGAAGAGGCCTCCCCTGAAAGCTATATTCCCACCGATCGTTTGTTTAAAATCTTAGCCCACTAGCTCAAAAGTAGGCGCTATAAAGTCTTGCCAAAGTCACATAGGTCGTCATGTTACAATTTAGTCAATAAAGGACTACTACTGGAGAGAAACCGAGTGCTTTGACGCTCGCCGTTCGGCCCTATGACTTCCGAGAGGCTTGGAAGAGGCCTCCCCTGAAAGCTGGATTCCCACCGATCGTTTGTTTCAAATCTTAGCCCAGTAGCTGAAATGTAGGCGCTAAAAAGTCCTGCCAAAATCACATAGGTCGTCATGTTACAATTTACTCAATAAAGGCCTACTACTGGAGGGAAACCGAGTGCTTTGACGGTCGCCGTTCGGCTCCACAGCCGTCCAGAGACTCGGGGGAGGCCTCCCCTGAAAGCTGGATTCCCACCGATCGTTTGTTTCAAATCTTAGCCCAGTAGCTAAAAAGTAGGCGCAAAAAAGTCCTGCCAAAGTTACATAGGTTGTGATGTTACAATTTAGTCAATAAAGGGTTACTACTGGAGCGAAACCGAGTGCTTCGACGCTCGCCGTTCGGCCCCACGACCTCCGAGAGGCTTGGAAGAGGCCTCCCTTGAAAGCTGGATTCCCAAGGCTTGTCTGTGTGAATTCCTAGCCCGCTAGGCTGAAATTAAGCGACCTAAAGTCGTGCCGAAGTCAAATCGGTCGTCATGGTACTCGAGCGAAACTGAGTGCTTTAACGGTCGCCGCTCGGCCCCACAGCAGTCCAGAGACTCGGGGGAGGCCTCCCCTTGAAGCTGAATTCCCACCGATCATTTGTTTTAAATCTTAGCCCACTAGCTCAAAAGTAAACGCTAAAAAGTCCTGCCAAAATCACGTAGGTCGTCATGTTACAATTTAGTCAATAAAGGCCTACTACTGGACCGAAACTGACTGCTTTAACGCTTGCCGTTCGGCCCCACGACCTCCGAGAGGCTTGGAATCGGCCTCCCCTAAAAGCTGGCTTCCCACCGATCGTTTGTTTCAAATCTTAGCCCAGCAGCTGAAAAGTAGGCGCTAAAAGGTCCTGCCAAAATCACATAGGTCGTCATGTTACAATTTTGTCAATAAAAGCCTACTACTGGAGCGAAACCGAGTGCTATGACGCTCGCCGTTCGGCCCCACGACCTCCGAGAGGCTTGGACGAGGCCTCCCCTGAAAGCTGGATTCCCAGGGCTTGTCTGTGTGAATTCCTAGCCCGCTAGGCTAAAATTAAGTGACAAAGTCGTGCCGAAGTCAAATCGGTCGTCATTGTACTCGAGCGAAACTGAGTGCTTTAACGCTCGCCGCTCGGTCCCACAGCCGTCCAGACACTCGGGGGAGGCCTCCCCTGAAAGCTGGATTCCCACCGATCGTTTGTTTCAAATCTTAGCCCACTAACTCAAAAGTAAGCGCTAAAATGTCCTGCCAAAATCACATAGGTCGTCATGGTACAATTTAGTCAATAAAGCCCTACTACTGGAGCGAAAACAAGTGCTTTGACGCTCGCCGTTCGGCCCCACGACCTCCGAGAGGCTTGGAAGAGGCCTCCCCTGAAAGCTGGATTCCCACCGATAGTTTGTTTCAAATCTTAGCCAACTAGCTCAAAAGTAAGCGCTAAAAAGTCCTGCCAAAGTCACATAGGTCGTCATGTTACAATTTAGTCAATAAAGGCCTACTACTGGAGCGAAACCAGTGCTTTGACGCTCGCCGTTCGGCCCCACGACCTCTGAGAGGCTTGGAAGAGGCCTCCCCTGAGAGCTATATTCCCACCGATCGTTTGTTTAAAATCTTAGCCCACTAGCTCAAAAGTAGGCGCTATAAAGTCTTGCCAAAGTCACATAGGTCGTCATGTTACAATTTAGTCAATAAAGGACTACTACTGGAGAGAAACCGAGTGCTTTGACGCTCGCCGTTCGGCCCTATGACTTCCGAGAGGCTTGGAAGAGGCCTCCCCTGAAAGCTGGTTTCCCACCGATCGTTTGTTTCAAATCTTAGCCCAGTAGCTGAAATGTAGGCGCTAAAAAGTCCTGCCAAAGTCACATAGGTTGTGATGTTACAATTTAGTCAATAAAGGGTTACTACTGGAGCGAAACCGAGTGCTTTGACGGTCGGCGTTCGGCCCCACAGCCGTCCAGAGACTCGGGGGAGGCCTCCCCTGAAAGCTGGATTCCCACCGATCGTTTGTTTTAAATCTTAGCCCAGTAGCTGAAAAGTAGGCGCAAAAAAGTCCTGCCAAAGTCACATAGGTTGTGATGTTACAATTTAGTCAATAAAGGGTTACTACTGGAGCGAAACGGAGTGCTTCGACGCTCGCCATTCTGCCCCACGAGCTCCGAGAGGCTTGGAAGAGGCCTCCCTTGAAAGCTGGATTCCCAAGGCTTGTCTGTGTGAATTCCTAGCCCGCTAGGCTGAAATTAAGCGACCTAAAGTCGTGCCGAAGTCAAATCGGTCGTCATGGTACTCGAGCGAAACTGAGTGCTTTAACGGACGCCGCTCGGCCCCACAGCAGTCCAGAGACTCGGGGGAGGCCTCCCCTGAAAGCTGAATTCCCACCGATCATTTGTTTTAAATCGTAGCCCACTAGCTCAAACGTAAGCGCTAAAAAGACCTGCCAAAATCACATAGGTCGTCATGTTACAATTTAGTCAATAAAGGCCAACTACTGGACCGAAACTGAGTGCTTTAACGCTCGCCGCTGGGCCCCACGACCTCTGAGAGGCTTGGAAGCGGCCTCCCCTGAAAGCTGGATTCTCACCGATCCCTTATTTCAAATCTTAGCCCAGTAGCTGAAAAGTAGGCGCTAAAAGGTCCTGCCAAAATCACATAGGTCGTCATGTTACAATTTAGTCAATAAAAGCCTACTACTGGAGCGAAACCGAGTGCTATGACGCTCGCCGTTCGGCCCCACGACCTCCGAGAGGCTTGGACGAGGCCTCCCCTGAAAGCTGGATTCCCAGGGCTTGTCTGTGTGAATTCCTAGCCCGCTAGGCTAAAATTAAGTGACAAAGTCGTGCCGAAGTCAAATCGGTCGTCATTGCACTCGAGCGAAACTGAGTGCTTTAACGGTCGCCGCTCGGCCCCACAGCAGTCCAGAGACTCTGGGGAGGCCTCCCCTGAAAGCTGGATTCCCACCGATCGTTTGTTTCAAATCTTAGCCCGCTAGCTCAAAAGTAAGCGCTAAAAACCCCTGCCAAAGTCACACAGGTCGTCATGTTACAATTTAGTCAATAAAAGCCTACCACTGGAGCGAAACTGAGTGCTTTGACGCTCGCCGTTCGGCCTCACGAGCTCCGAGAGGCTTGGAAGAGGCCTCCCTTAAAAGCTGGATTCCCAAGGCTTGTCTGTGTGAATTCCTAGCCTTCTAGGCTGAAATTAAGCGACCTAAAGTCGTGCCGAAGTCAAATCGGTCGTCATGGTACTCGAGCGAAACCGAGTGCTTTGACGCTCGTAGTTCGGGCCCACGACCTCCGAGAGGCTTGGAAGAGGCCTCCCCTGAAAGCTGGCTTCCCACTGATCGTTTGTTTCAAATCTTAGCCCAGTAGCTGAAAAGTAGGCGCAAAAAAGTCCTGCCAAAATCACATAGGTTGTCATGTTACAATTTAGTCAATAAAGGCCTACTACTGGAGAGAAACCGAATGCTTTGACGCTCGCCGTTCGGCCCCACAGCTGTCCAGAGACTCGGGGGAGGCTTCACCTGAAAGCTGGCTTCCCACCGATCGTTTGTTTCAAATCTTAGCCCAGTAGCTGAAAAGTAGGCGCTAAAAAGTCCTGCCAAAATCACATAGGTCGTCATGTTACAATTTAGTCAATAAAGGCCAACTACTGGACC
Source organism: Phycodurus eques (assembly GCF_024500275.1). Lineage (NCBI taxonomy): Eukaryota > Metazoa > Chordata > Actinopteri > Syngnathiformes > Syngnathidae > Phycodurus > Phycodurus eques. The sequence goes on along the minus strand of NW_026904121.1, from coordinate 63,507 downwards.
GAAACTGAGTTCTTTAATGCTCGCCGCTCTGCCCCACAGTTGTCCAGAGACTCGGGGGAGGCGTCCCCTGAAAGCTGGATTCCCACCGATCGTTTGTTTCAAATCTTAGCCTACTAGCTCAAAAGTAGGCGCTAAAAAGTCTTGCCAAAATCACATAGGTCGTCATGTTCCAATTTAGTCAATAAAGGCCTACTACTGGAGAGAAACCGAATGCTATGACGCTCGCCGTTCGGGCCCACGACCTCCGAGAGGCTTGGAATAGGCCTCCCCTAAAAGCTGGATTCCCACCAATCGTTTGTTTCAAATCTTAGCCCAGCAGCTGAAAAGTAGGCGCTAAAAAGTCCTGCCAAAATCACATAGGTCGTCATGTTACAATTTAGTCAATAAAGGCCTCCTACTGGACCGAAACTGAGTGCTTTAACGCTCGCCGCTCGGCCCCACAGCCGTCCAGAGACTCGGGGGAGGCCTCCCCTGAAAGCTGGATTCCCACCGATCGTTTGTTTAAAATCTTAGCCCACTAGCTCTAAACTAGGCGCTAAAATGTCCTGCCAAAGTCACATAGGTCGTCATGTTACAATTTAGTCAATAAAGGCCTACTACTGGAGAGAAACCGAGTGCTTTGACGCTCGCCATTCGGCCCCACAGCCGTCCAGAGACTCGGGGGAGGCGTCCCCTGAAAGCTGTATTCCCACCGATCGTTTGTTTCAAATCTTAGCGCACTAGGTCAAAAGTAAGCACTAAAAAGTCCTGCCAAAGTCACATAGGTTGTCATGTTACAATTTAGTCAATGAAGGCCTACTACTGGAGCGAAACCGAGTGCTTTGACGCTCGCCGTTCGGGCCCACGACCTCCGAGAGGCTTGGAAGAGGCCTCCCCTGAAAGCTGGATTCCCACCGATAATTTGTTTCAAATCTTAGCCCACTAGCTCAAAAGTAAACGCTAAAAAGTCCTGCCAAAATCACGTAGGTCGTCATGTTACAATTTAGTCAATAAAGGCCTACTACTGGACCGAAACTGACTGCTTTAACGCTTGCCGTTCGGCCCCACGACCTCCGAGAGGCTTGGAATCAGCCTCCCCTAAAAGCTGGATTCCCACCGATCGTTTGTTTCAAATCTTAGCCCAGCAGCTGAAAAGTAGGCGCTAAAAGGTCCTGCCAAAATCACATAGGTCGTCATGTTACAATTTTGTCAATAAAAGCCTACTACTGGAGCGAAACCGAGTGCTATGACGCTCGCCGTTCGGCCCCACGACCTCCGAGAGGCTTGGACGAGGCCTACCCTGAAAGCTGGATTCCCAGGGCTTGTCTGTGTGAATTCCTAGCCCGCTAGGCTAAAATTAAGTGACAAAGTCGTGCCGAAGTCAAATCGGTCGTCATTGTACTCGAGCGAAACTGAGTGCTTTAACGCTCGCCGCTCGGTCCCACAGCCGTCCAGACACTCGGGGGAGGCCTCCCCTGAAAGCTGGATTCCCACCGATCGTTTGTTTCAAATCTTAGCCCACTAACTCAAAAGTAAGCGCTAAAATGTCCTGCCAAAATCACATAGGTCGTCATGGTACAATTTAGTCAATAAAGCCCTACTACTGGAGCGAAAACGAGTGCTTTGACGCTCGCCGTTCGGCCCCACGACCTCCGAGAGGCTTGGAAGAGGCCTCCCCTGAAAGCTGGATTCCCACCGATAGTTTGTTTCAAATCTTAGCCAACTAGCTCAAAAGTAAGCGCTAAAAAGTCCTGCCAAAGTCACATAGGTCGTCATGTTACAATTTAGTCAATAAAGGCCTACTACTGGAGCGAAACCAGTGCTTTGACGCTCGCCGTTCGGCCCCACGACCTCTGAGAGGCTTGGAAGAGGCCTCCCCTGAGAGCTATATTCCCACCGATCGTTTGTTTAAAATCTTAGCCCACTAGCTCAAAAGTAGGCGCTATAAAGTCTTGCCAAAGTCACATAGGTCGTCATGTTACAATTTAGTCAATAAAGGACTACTACTGGAGAGAAACCGAGTGCTTTGACGCTCGCCGTTCGGCCCTATGACTTCCGAGAGGCTTGGAAGAGGCCTCCCCTGAAAGCTGGATTCCCACCGATCGTTTGTTTCAAATCTTAGCCCAGTAGCTGAAATGTAGGCGCTAAAAAGTCCTGCCAAAATCACATAGGTCGTCATGTTACAATTTACTCAATAAAGGCCTACTACTGGAGGGAAACCGAGTGCTTTGACGGTCGCCGTTCGGCTCCACAGCCGTCCAGAGACTCGGGGGAGGCCTCCCCTGAAAGCTGGATTCCCAACGATCGTTTGTTTCAAATCTTAGCCCAGTAGCTGAAAAGTAGGCGCAAAAAAAGTCCTGCCAAAGTTACATAGGTTGTGATGTTACAATTTAGTCAATAAAGGGTTACTACTGGAGCGAAACCGAGTGCTTCGACGCTCGCCGTTCGGCCCCACGAGCTCCGAGAGGCTTGGAAGAGGCCTCCCTTGAAAGCTGGATTCCCAAGGCTTGTCTGTGTGAATTCCTAGCCCGCTAGGCTGAAATTAAGCGACCTAAAGTCGTGCCGAAGTCAAATCGGTCGTCATGGTACTCGAGCGAAACTGAGTGCTTTAACGGTCGCCGCTCGGCCCCACAGCAGTCCAGAGACTCGGGGGAGGCCTCCCCTGAAAGCTGAATTCCCACCGATCATTTGTTTTAAATCTTAACCCACTAGCTCAAACGTAAGCGCTAAAAAGACCTGCCAAAATCACATAGGTCGTCATGTTACAATTTAGTCAATAAAGGCCAACTACTGGACCGAAACTGAGTGCTTTAACGCTCGCCGCTCGGCCCCACGACCTCTGAGAGGCTTGGAAGCGGCCTTTCCTGAAAGCTGGATTCTCACCGATCGTTTATTTCAAATCTTAGCCCAGTAGCTGAAAAGTAGGCGCTAAAAGGTCCTGCCAAAATCACATAGGTCGTCATGTTACAATTTTGTCAATAAAAGCCTACTACTGGAGCGAAACCGAGTGCTATGACGCTCGCCGTTCGGCCCCACGACCTCCGAGAGGCTTGGACGAGGCCTCCCCTGAAAGCTGGATTCCCACCGATAATTTGTTTCAAATCTTAGCCCACTAGCTCAAAAGTAAACGCTAAAAAGTCCTGCCAAAATCACGTAGGTCGTCATGTTACAATTTAGTCAATAAAGGCCGTCCTACTGGACCAAAACTGAGTGCTTTAACGCTCGCCGCTCGGCTCCACAGCCGTCCAGAACCTCGGGGGAGGCCTCCCCTGAAAGCTGGATTCCCACCGATCGTTTGTTTCAAATCTTAGCCCACTAGCTCAAACGTAGGCGCTAAAAAGTCTTGCCAAAGTCACATAGGTCGTCATGTTACAATTTAGTCAATAAAGGCCTCCTACTGGACCGAAACTGAGTGCTTTAACGCTCGCCGTTCGGCCCCACAACCTCCGAGAGGCTTGAAAGAAGCCTCCCCTGAAAGCTGGATTCCCACCGATCGTTTGTTTCAAATCTTAGCCCTGTAGCTGAAAAGTAGGCGCTAAAAGGTCCTGCCAAAATCACATAGGTCGTCATGTTACAATTTAGTCAATAAAGGCCTCCTACTGGACCGAAACTGACTGCTTTAACGCGCGCCGCTCGGCTCCACAGCCGTCCAGAGACTCGGGGGAGGCCTCCCCTGAAAGCTGGATTCCCACCGATCGTTTGTTTCAAATCTTAGCCCAGTAGCTGAAAAGTAGGCGCAAAAAAGTCCTGCCAAAATCACATAGGTCGTCATGTTACAATTTAGTCAATAAAGGCCTACTACTGGACCGAAACCGAGTGCTTTGACGCTCGCCGTTAGGCCCCACGACCTCTGAGAGGCTTGGAAGTGGCCTCCCCTGAAAGCTGGATTCCCAAGGATTGTCTGTGTGAATTCCTAGCCCGCTAGGCTGAAATTAAGCGACCTAAAGTCGTGCCGAAGTCAAATCGGTCGTCATGGTACTCGAGCGAAACTGAGTGCTTTAAAGCTCGCCGCTCGGCCCCACAGCCGTCCAGAGACTCGGGTGAGGCCTCCCCTGAAAGCTGGATTCCCACCGATCGTTTCTTTCAAATCTTAGCCCAGTAGCTGAAAAGTAGGCGCTAAAAAGTCCTGCCAAAATCACATAGGTCGTCATGTTACAATTTAGTCAATAAAGGCCTCCTACTGGACCGAAACTGAGTGCTTTAACGCTCGCAGCTCGGCCCCACAACCTCCGAGAGGCTTGGACGAGGCCTCCCCTGAAAGCTGGATTCCCAGGGCTTGTCTGTGTGAATTCCTAGCCCGCTAGGCTAAAATTAAGTGACAAAGTCGTGCCGAAGTCAAATCGGTCGTCATTGTACTCGAGCGAAACTGAGTTCTTTAACGGTCGCCGCTCGGCCCCACAGCCGTCCAGAGACTCGGGGGAGGCCTCTCCTGAAAGCTATATTCCCACCGTTCGTTTGTTTCAAATCTTAGCCCAGTAGCTGAAATGTAGGCCCTATAAAGTCTTGCCAAAGTCACATAGGTCGTCATGTTACAATTTACTCAATAAAGGCCTACTACTGGAGGGAAACCGATTGCTTTGACGGTCGGCGTTCGGCCCCACAGCCGTCCAGAGACTCGGGGGAGGCCTCCCCTGAAAGCTGGATTCCCACCGATCGTTTGTTTTAAATCTTAGCCCAGTAGCTGAAAAGTAGGCGCAAAAAAGTCCTGCCAAAGTCACATAGGTTTTGATGTTACAATTTAGTCAATAAAGGGTTACTACTGGAGCGAAACGGAGTGCTTCGACGCTCGCCGTTCGGCCCCACGAGCTCCGAGAGGCTTGGAAGAGGCCTCCCTTGAAAGCTGGATTCCCAAGGCTTGTCTGTGTGAATTCCTAGCCCGCTAGGCTGAAATTAAGCGACCTAAAGTCGTGCCGAAGTCAAATCGGTCGTCATGGTACTCGAGCGAAACTGAGTGCTTTAACGGTCGCCGCTCGGCCCCACAGCAGTCCAGAGACTCGGGGGAGGCCTCCCCTGAAAGCTGAATTCCCACCGATCATTTGTTTTAAATCTTAGCCCACTAGCTCAAACGTAAGCGCTAAAAAGACCTGCCAAAATCACATAGGTCGTCATGTTACAATTTAGTCAATAAAGGCCAACTACTGGACCGAAACTGAGTGCTTTAACGCTCGCCGCTCGGCCCCACGACCTCTGAGAGGCTTGGAAGCGGCCTCCCCTGAAAGCTGGATTCTCACCGATCGCTTATTTCAAATCTTAGCCTAGTAGCTGAAAAGTAGGCGCTAAAAGGTCCTGCCAAAATCACATAGGTCGTCATGTTACAATTTAGTCAATAAAAGCCTACTACTGGAGCGAAACCGAGTGCTATGACGCTCGCCGTTCGGCCCCACGACCTCCGAGAGGCTTGGACGAGGCCTCCCCTGAAAGCTGGATTCCCAGGGCTTGTCTGTGTGAATTCCTAGCCCGCTAGGCTAAAATTAAGTGACAAAGTCGTGCCGAAGTCAAATCGGTCGTCATTGTACTCGAGCGTAACTGAGTGCTTTAACGGTCGCCGCTCGGCCCCACAGCAGTCCAGAGACTCTGGGGAGGCCTCCCCTGAAAGCTGGATTCCCACCGATCGTTTGTTTCAAATCTTAGCCCGCTAGCTCAAAAGTAAGCGCTAAAAACTCCTGCCAAAGTCACACAGGTCGTCATGTTACAATTTAGTCAATAAAAGCCTACCACTGGAGCGAAACCGAGTGCTTTGACGCTCGCCGTTCGGCCTCACGAGCTCCGAGAGGCTTGGAAGAGGCCTCCCTTAAAAGCTGGATTCCCAAGGCTTGTCTGTGTGAATTCCTAGCCTTCTAGGCTGAAATTAAGCGACCTAAAGACGTGCCGAAGTCAAATCGGTCGTCATGGTACTCGAGCGAAACCGAGTGCTTTGACGCTCGTAGTTCGGGCCCACGACCTCCGAGAGGCTTGGAAGAGGCCTCCCCTGAAAGCTGGCTTCCCACTGATCGTTTGTTTCAAATCTTAGCCCAGTAGCTGAAAAGTAGGCGCAAAAAAGTCCTGCCAAAATCACATAGGTTGTCATGTTACAATTTAGTCAATAAAGGCCTACTACTGGAGAGAAACCGAATGCTTTGACGCTCGCCGTTCGGCCCCACAGCTGTCCAGAGCCTCGGGGGAGGCTTCCCCTGAAAGCTGGCTTCCCACCGATCGTTTGTTTCAAATCTTAGCCCAGTAGCTGAAAAGTAGGCGCTAAAAAGTCCTGCCAAAATCACATAGGTCGTCATGTTACAATTTAGTCAATAAAGGCCAACTACTGGACCGAAACTGAGTTCTTTAATGCTCGCCGCTCTGCCCCACAGTTGTCCAGAGACTCGGGGGAGGCGTCCCCTGAAAGCTGGATTCCCACCGATCGTTTGTTTCAAATCTTAGCCTACTAGCTCAAAAGTAGGCGCTAAAAAGTCTTGCCAAAATCACATAGGTCGTCATGTTCCAATTTAGTCAATAAAGGCCTACTACTGGAGAGAAACCGAATGCTATGACGCTCGCCGTTCGGGCCCACGACCTCCGAGAGGCTTGGAATAGGCCTCCCCTAAAAGCTGGATTCCCACCAATCGTTTGTTTCAAATCTTAGCCCAGCAGCTGAAAAGTAGGCGCTAAAAAGTCCTGCCAAAATCACATAGGTCGTCATGTTACAATTTAGTCAATAAAGGCCTCCTACTGGACCGAAACTGAGTGCTTTAACGCTCGCCGCTCGGCCCCACAGCCGTCCAGAGACTCGGGGGAGGCCTCCCCTGAAAGCTGGATTCCCACCGATCGTTTGTTTAAAATCTTAGCCCACTAGCTCTAAACTAGGCGCTAAAATGTCCTGCCAAAGTCACATAGGTCGTCATTTTACAATTTAGTCAATGAAGGCCTACTACTGGAGCGAAACCGAGTGCTTTGACGCTCGCCGTTCGGGCCCACGACATCCGAGAGGCTTGGAAGAGGCCTCCCCTGAAAGCTGGATTCCCACCGATAATTTTTTTCAAATCTTAGCCCACTAGCTCAAAAGTAAACGCTAAAAAGTCCTGCCAAAATCACGTAGGTCGTCATGTTACAATTTAGTCAATAAAGGCCTACTACTGGACCGAAACTGACTGCTTTAACGCTTGCCGTTCGGCCCCACGACCTCCGAGAGGCTTGGAATCGGCCTCCCCTAAAAGCTGGATTCCCACCGATCGTTTGTTTCAAATCTTAGCCCAGCAGCTGAAAGGTAGGCGCTAAAAAGTCCTGCCAAAATCACATAGGTCGTCATGTTACAATTTAGTCAATAAAGGCCTCCTACTGGACCAAAACTGAGTGCTTTAACGCTCGCCGCTCGGCCCCACAGCCGTCCAGAACCTCGGGGAGGCCTCCCCTGAAAGCTGGATTCCCACCGATCGTTTGTTTCAAATCTTAGCCCACTAGCTCAAACGTAGGCGCTAAAAAGTCTTGCCAAAGTCACATAGGTCGTCATGTTACAATTTAGTCAATAAAGGCCTCCTACTGGACCGAAACTGAGTGCTTTAACGCTCGCCGTTCGGCCCCACAACCTCCGAGAGGCTTGAAAGAAGCCTCCCCTGAAAGCTGGATTCCCACCGATCGTTTGTTTCAAATCTTAGCCCTGTAGCTGAAAAGTAGGCGCTAAAAAGTCCTGCCAAAATCACATAGGTCGTCATGTTACAATTTAGTCAATAAAGGCCTCCTACTGGACCGAAACTGACTGCTTTAACGCGCGCCGCTCGGCTCCACAGCCGTCCAGAGACTCGGGGGAGGCCTCCCCTGAAAGCTGGATTCCCACCGATCGTTTGTTTCAAATCTTAGCCCAGTAGCTGAAAAGTAGGCGCAAAAAAGTCCTGCCAAAATCACATAGGTCGTCATGTTACAATTTAGTCAATAAAGGCCTACTACTGGACCGAAACACAGTGCTTTGACGCTCGCCGTTAGGCCCCACGACCTCTGAGAGGCTTGGAAGTGGCCTCCCCTGAAAGCTGGATTCCCAAGGATTGTCTGTGTGAATTCCTAGCCCGCTAGGCTGAAATTAAGCGACCTAAAGTCGTGCCGAAGTCAAATCGGTCGTCATGGTACTCGAGCGAAACTGAGTGCTTTAAAGCTCGCCGCTCGGCCCCACAGCCGTCCAGAGACTCGGGGGAGGCCTCCCCTGAAAGCTGGATTCCCACCGATCGTTTCTTTCAAATCTTAGCCCAGTAGCTGAAAAGTAGGCGCTAAAAAGTCTTGCCAAAATCACATAGGTCGTCATGTTCCAATTTAGTCAATAAAGGCCTACTACTGGAGAGAAACCGAATGCTATGACGCTCGCCGTTCGGGCCCACGACCTCCGAGAGGCTTGGAATAGGCCTCCCCTAAAACCTGGATTCCCACCAATCGTTTGTTTCAAATCTTAGCCCAGCAGCTGAAAAGTAGGCGCTAAAAAGTCCTGCCAAAATCACATAGGTCGTCATGTTACAATTTAGTCAATAAAGGCCTCCTACTGGACCGAAACTGAGTGCTTTAACGCTCGCCGCTCGGCCCCACAGCCGTCCAGAGACTCGGGGGAGGCCTCCCCTGAAAGCTGGATTCCCACCGATCGTTTGTTTAAAATCTTAGCCCACTAGCTCTAAACTAGGCGCTAAAATGTCCTGCCAAAGTCACATAGGTCGTCATTTTACAATTTAGTCAATAAAGGCCTACTACTGGAGAGAAACCGAGTGCTTTGACGCTCGCCATTCGGCCCCACAGCCGTCCAGAGACTCGGGGGAGGCGTCCCCTGAAAGCTGTATTCCCACCGATCGTTTGTTTCAAATCTTAGCGCACTAGGTCAAAAGTAAGCACTAAAAAGTCCTGCCAAAATCACATAGGTTGTCATGTTACAATTTAGTCAATGAAGGCCTACTACTGGAGCGAAACCGAGTGCTTTGACGCTCGCCGTTCGGGCCCACGACCTCCGAGAGGCTTGGAAGAGGCCTCCCCTGAAAGGTGGATTCCCACCGATAATTTGTTTCAAATCTTAGCCCACTAGCTCAAAAGTAAACGCTAAAAAGTCCTGCCAAAATCACGTAGGTCGTCATGTTACAATTTAGTCAATAAAGGCCTACTACTGGACCGAAACTGACTGCTTTAACGCTTGCCGTTCGGCCCCACAACCTCCGAGAGGCTTGGAATCGGCCTCCCCTAAAAGCTGGATTCCCACCGATCGTTTGTTTCAAATCTTAGCCCAGCAGCTGAAAGGTAGGCGCTAAAAAGTCCTGCCAAAATCACATAGGTCGTCATGTTACAATTTAGTCAATAAAGGCCTCCTACTGGACCGAAACTGAGTGCTTTAACGCTCGCCGTTCGGCCCCACAACCTCCGAGAGGCTTGAAAGAAGCCTCCCCTGAAAGCTGGATTCCCACCGATCGTTTGTTTCAAATCTTAGCCCTGTAGCTGAAAAGTAGGCGCTAAAAAGTCCTGCCAAAATCACATAGGTCGTCATGTTACAATTTAGTCAATAAAGGCCTCCTACTGGACCGAAACTGACTGCTTTAACGCGCGCCGCTCGGCTCCACAGCCGTCCAGAGACTCGGGGGAGGCCTCCCCTGAAAGCTGGATTCCCACCGATCGTTTGTTTCAAATCTTAGCCCAGTAGCTGAAAAGTAGGCGCAAAAAAGTCCTGCCAAAATCACATAGGTCGTCATGTTACAATTTAGTCAATAAAGGCCTACTACTGGACCGAAACCGAGTGCTTTGACGCTCGCCGTTAGGCCCCACGACCTCTGAGAGGCTTGGAAGTGGCCTCCCCTGAAAGCTGGATTCCCAAGGATTGTCTGTGTGAATTCCTAGCCCGCTAGGCTGAAATTAAGCGACCTAAAGTCGTGCCGAAGTCAAATCGGTCGTCATGGTACTCGAGCGAAACTGAGTGCTTTAAAGCTCGCCGCTCGGCCCCACAGCCGTCCAGAGACTCGGGTGAGGCCTCCCCTGAAAGCTGGATTCCCACCGATCGTTTCTTTCAAATCTTAGCCCAGTAGCTGAAAAGTAGGCGCTAAAAAGTCCTGCCAAAATCACATAGGTCGTCATGTTACAATTTAGTCAATAAAGGCCTCCTACTGGACCGAAACTGAGTGCTTTAACGCTCGCCGCTCGGTCCCACAGCCGTCCAGACACTCGGGGGAGGCCTCCCCTGAAAGCTGGATTCCCACCGATCGTTTGTTTCAAATCTTAGCCAACTAGCTCAAAAGTAAGCGCTAAAAAGTCCTGCCAAAGTCACATAGGTCGTCATGTTACAATTTAGTCAATAAAGGCCTACTACTGGAGCGAAACCAGTGCTTTGACGCTCGCCGTTCGGCCCCACGACCTCTGAGAGGCTTGGAAGAGGCCTCCCCTGAAAGCTATATTCCCACCGATCGTTTGTTTAAAATCTTAGCCCACTAGCTCAAAAGTAGGCGCTATAAAGTCTTGCCAAAGTCACATAGGTCGTCATGTTACAATTTAGTCAATAAAGGACTACTACTGGAGAGAAACCGAGTGCTTTGACGCTCGCCGTTCGGCCCTATGACTTCCGAGAGGCTTGGAAGAGGCCTCCCTTGAAAGCTGGCTTCCCAAGGCTTGTCTGTGTGAATTCCTAGCCCGCTAGGCTGAAATTAAGCGACCTAAAGTCGTGCCGAAGTCAAATCGGTCGTCATGGTACTCGAGCGAAACTGAGTGCTTTAACGGTCGCCGCTCGGCCCCACAGCCGTCCAGAGACTCGGGGGAGGCCTCTCCTGAAAGCTATATTCCCACCGTTCGTTTGTTTCAAATCTTAGCCCAGTAGCTGAAATGTAGGCCCTATAAAGTCTTGCCAAAGTCACATAGGTCGTCATGTTACAATTTACTCAATAAAGGCCTACCACTGGAGGGAAACCGAGTGCTTTGACGGTCGGCGTTCGGCCCCACAGCCGTCCAGAGAATCGGGGGAGGCCTCCCCTGAAAGCTGGATTCCCACCGATCGTTTGTTTTAAATCTTAGCCCAGTAGCTGAAAAGTAGGCGCAAAAAAGTCCTGCCAAAATCACATAGGTTGTGATGTTACAATTTAGTCAATAAAGGGTTACTACTGGAGCGAAACGGAGTGCTTCGACGCTCGCCGTTCGGCCCCACAGCTGTCCAGAGACTCGGGGGAGGCTTCACCTGAAAGCTGGCTTCCCACCGATCGTTTGTTTCAAATCTTAGCCCAGTAGCTGAAAAGTAGGCGCTAAAAAGTCCTGCCAAAATCACATAGGTCGTCATGTTACAATTTAGTCAATAAAGGCCAACTACTGGACCGAAACTGAGTTCTTTAATGCTCGCCGCTCTGCCCCACAGTTGTCCAGAGACTCGGGGGAGGCGTCCCCTGAAAGCTGGATTCCCACCGATCGTTTGTTTCAAATCTTAGCCTACTAGCTCAAAAGTAGGCGCTAAAAAGTCTTGCCAAAATCACATAGGTCGTCATGTTCCAATTTAGTCAATAAAGGCCTACTACTGGAGAGAAACCGAATGCTATGACGCTCGCCGTTCGGGCCCACGACCTCCGAGAGGCTTGGAATAGGCCTCCCCTAAAAGCTGGATTCCCACCAATCGTTTGTTTCAAATCTTAGCCCAGCAGCTGAAAAGTAGGCGCTAAAAAGTCCTGCCAAAATCACATAGGTCGTCATGTTACAATTTAGTCAATAAAGGACTACTACTGGAGAGAAACCGAGTGCTTTGACGCTCGCCGTTCGGCCCTATGACTTCCGAGAGGCTTGGAAGAGGCCTCCCTTGAAAGCTGGCTTCCCAAGGCTTGTCTGTGTGAATTCCTAGCCCGCTAGGCTGAAATTAAGCGACCTAAAGTCGTGCCGAAGTCAAATCGGTCGTCATGGTACTCGAGCGAAACTGAGTGCTTTAACGGTCGCCGCTCGGCCCCACAGCCGTCCAGAGACTCGGGGGAGGCCTCTCCTGAAAGCTATATTCCCACCGTTCGTTTGTTTCAAATCTTAGCCCAGTAGCTGAAATGTAGGCCCTATAAAGTCTTGCCAAAGTCACATAGGTCGTCATGTTACAATTTACTCAATAAAGGCCTACCACTGGAGGGAAACCGAGTGCTTTGACGGTCGGCGTTCGGCCCCACAGCCGTCCAGAGAATCGGGGGAGGCCTCCCCTGAAAGCTGGATTCCCACCGATCGTTTGTTTTAAATCTTAGCCCAGTAGCTGAAAAGTAGGCGCAAAAAAGTCCTGCCAAAATCACATAGGTTGTGATGTTACAATTTAGTCAATAAAGGGTTACTACTGGAGCGAAACGGAGTGCTTCGACGCTCGCCGTTCGGCCCCACGAGCTCCGAGAGGCTTGGAAGAGGCCTCCCTTGAAAGCTGGATTCCCAAGGCTTGTCTGTGTGAATTCCTAGCCCGCTAGGCTGAAATTAAGCGACCTAAAGTCGTGCCGAAGTCAAATCGGTCGTCATGGTACTCGAGCGAAACTGAGTGCTTTAACGGTCGCCGCTCGGCCCCACAGCAGTCCAGAGACTCGGGGGAGGCCTCCCCTGAAAGCTGAATTCCCACCGATCATTTGTTTTAAATCTTAGCCCACTAGCTCAAACGTAAGCGCTAAAAAGACCTGCCAAAATCACATAGGTCGTCATGTTACAATTTAGTCAATAAAGGCCAACTACTGGACCGAAACTGAGTGCTTTAACGCTCGCCGCTCGGCCCCACGACCTCTGAGAGGCTTGGAAGCGGCCTCCCCTGAAAGCTGGAATCTCACCGATCGCTTATTTCAAATCTTAGCCCAGTAGCTGAAAAGTAGGCGCTAAAAGGTCCTGCCAAAATCACATAGGTCGTCATGTTACAATTTATTCAATAAAAGCCTACTACTGGAGCGAAACCGAGTGCTATGACGCTCGCCGTTCGGCCCCACGACCTCCGAGAGGCTTGGACGAGGCCTCCCCTGAAAGCTGGATTCCCAGGGCTTGTCTGTGTGAATTCCTAGCCCGCTAGGCTAAAATTAAGTGACAAAGTCGTGCCGAAGTCAAATCGGTCGTCATTGTACTCGAGCGAAACTGAGTGCTTTAACGGTCGCCGCTCGGCCCCACAGCAGTCCAGAGACTCTGGGGAGGCCTCCCCTGAAAGCTGGATTCCCACCGATCGTTTGTTTCAAATCTTAGCCCGCTAGCTCAAAAGTAAGCGCTAAAAACTCCTGCCAAAGTCACACAGGTCGTCATGTTACAATTTAGTCAATAAAAGCCTACCACTGGAGCGAAACCGAGTGCTTTGACGCTCGCCGTTCGGCCTCACGAGCTCCGAGAGGCTTGGAAGAGGCCTCCCTTAAAAGCTGGATTCCCAAGGCTTGTCTGTGTGAATTCCTAGCCTTCTAGGCTGAAATTAAGCGACCTAAAGTCGTGCCGAAGTCAAATCGGTCGTCATGGTACTCGAGCGAAACCGAGTGCTTTGACGCTCGTAGTTCGGGCCCACGACCTCCGAGAGGCTTGGAAGAGGCCTCCCCTGAAAGCTGGCTTCCCACTGATCGTTTGTTTCAAATCTTAGCCCAGTAGCTGAAAAGTAGGCGCAAAAAAGTCCTGCCAAAATCACATAGGTTGTCATGTTACAATTTAGTCAATAAAGGCCTACTACTGGAGAGAAACCGAATGCTTTGACGCTCGCCGTTCGGCCCCACAGCTGTCCAGAGACTCGGGGGAGGCTTCCCCTGAAAGCTGGCTTCCCACCGATCGTTTGTTTCAAATCTTAGCCCAGTAGCTGAAAAGTAGGCGCTAAACAGTCCTGCCAAAATCACAGAGGTCGTCATGTTACAATTTAGTCAATAAAGGCCAACTACTGGACCGAAACTGAGTTCTTTAATGCTCGCCGCTCTGCCCCACAGTTGTCCAGAGACTCGGGGGAGGCGTCCCCTGAAAGCTGGATTCCCACCGATCGTTTGTTTCAAATCTTAGCCTACTAGCTCAAACGTAGGCGCTAAAAGGTCTTGCCAAAATCACATAGGTCGTCATGTTCCAATTTAGTCAATAAAGGCCTACTACTGGAGAGAAACCGAATGCTATGACGCTCGCCGTTCGGGCCCACGACCTCCGAGAGGCTTGGAATAGGCCTCCCCTAAAAGCTGGATTCCCACCAATCGTTTGTTTCAAATCTTAGCCCAGCAGCTGAAAAGTAGGCGCTAAAAAGTCCTGCCAAAATCACATAGGTCGTCATGTTACAATTTAGTCAATAAAGGCCTCCTACTGGACCGAAACTGAGTGCTTTAACGCTCGCCGCTCGGCCCCACAGCCGTCCAGAGACTCGGGGGAGGCCTCCCCTGAAAGCTGGATTCCCACCGATCGTTTCTTTAAAATCTTAGCCCACTAGCTCTAAACTAGGCGCTAAAATGTCCTGCCAAAGTCACATAGGTCGTCATGTTACAATTTAGTCAATAAAGGCCTACTACTGGAGAGAAACCGAGTGCTTTGACGCTCGCCATTCGGCCCCACAGCCGTCCAGAGACTCGGGGGAGGCGTCCCCTGAAAGCTGTATTCCCACCGATCGTTTGTTTCAAATCTTAGCGCACTAGGTCAAAAGTAAGCACTAAAAAGTCCTGCCAAAGTCACATAGGTTGTCATGTTACAATTTAGTCAATGAAGGCCTACTACTGGAGCGAAACCGAGTGCTTTGACGCTCGCCGTTCGGGCCCACGACCTCCGAGAGGCTTGGAAGAGGCCTCCCCTGAAAGCTGGATTCCCACCGATAATTTGTTTCAAATCTTAGCCCACTAGCTCAAAAGTAAACGCTAAAAAGTCCTGCCAAAATCACATAGGTCGTCATGTTACAATTTAGTCAATAAAGGCCTCCTACTGGACCAAAACTGAGTGCTTTAACGCTCGCCGCTCGGCCCCACAGCCGTCCAGAACCTCGGGGGAGGCCTCCCCTAAAAGCTGGATTCCCACCGATCGTTTGTTTCAAATCTTAGCCCAGCAGCTGAAAGGTAGGCGCTAAAAAGTCCTGCCAAAATCACATAGGTCGTCATGTTACAATTTAGTCAATAAAGGCCTCCTACTGGACCGAAACTGAGTGCTTTAACGCTCGCCGTTCGGCCCCACAACCTCCGAGAGGCTTGGAAGAGGCCTCCCCTGAAAGCTGGATTCCCACCGATAATTTGTTTCAAATCTTAGCCCACTAGCTCAAAAGTAAACGCTAAAAAGTCCTGCCAAAATCACGTAGGTCGTCATGTTACAATTTAGTCAATAAAGGCCTACTACTGGACCGAAACTGACTGCTTTAACGCTTGCCGTTCGGCCCCACGACCTCCGAGAGGCTTGGAATCGGCCTCCCCTAAAAGCTGGATTCCCACCGATCGTTTGTTTCAAATCTTAGCCCAGCAGCTGAAAGGTAGGCGCTAAAAAGTCCTGCCAAAATCACATAGGTCGTCATGTTACAATTTAGTCAATAAAGGCCTCCTACTGGACCGAAACTGAGTGCTTTAACGCTCGCCGTTCGGCCCCACAACCTCCGAGAGGCTTGAAAGAAGCCTCCCCTGAAAGCTGGATTCCCACCGATCGTTTGTTTCAAATCTTAGCCCTGTAGCTGAAAAGTAGGCGCTAAAAAGTCCTGCCAAAATCACATAGGTCGTCATGTTACAATTTAGTCAATAAAGGCCTCCTACTGGACCGAAACTGACTGCTTTAACGCGCGCCGCTCGGCTCCACAGCCGTCCAGAGACTCGGGGGAGGCCTCCCCTGAAAGCTGGATTCCCACCGATCGTTTGTTTCAAATCTTAGCCCAGTAGCTGAAAAGTAGGCGCAAAAAGTCCTGCCAAAATCACATAGGTCGTCATGTTACAATTTAGTCAATAAAGGCCTACTACTGGACCGAAACCGAGTGCTTTGACGCTCGCCGTTCGGCCCATGACCTCCGAGAGGCTTGGAAGAGGCCTCCCCTGAAAGCTGGATTCCCAGGGCTTGTCTGTGTGAATTCCTAGCCCGCTAGGCTAAAATTAAGTGACATAAAGTCGTGCCGAAGTCAAATCGGTCGTCATTGTACTCGAGCAAAACTGAGTGCTTTAACGGTCGCCGCTCGGCCCCACAGCAGTCCAGAGACTCTGGGGAGGCCTCCCCTGAAAGCTGGATTCCCACCGATCGTTTGTTTCAAATCTTAGCCCGCTAGCTCAAAAGTAAGCGCTAAAAACTCCTGCCAAAGTCACACAGGTCGTCATGTTACAATTTAGTCAATAAAAGCCTACTACTGGAGCGAAACCGAGTGCTTTGACGCTCGCCGTTCGGCCTCACGAGCTCCGAGAGGCTTGGAAGAGGCCTCCCTTAAAAGCTGGATTCCCAAGGCTTGTCTGTGTGAATTCCTAGCCTTCTAGGCTGAAATTAAGCGACCAAAAGTCGTGCCGAAGTCAAATCGGTCGTCATGGTACTCGAGCGAAACCGAGTGCTTTGACGCTCGTAGTTCGGGCCCACGACCTCCGAGAGGCTTGGAAGAGGCCTCCCCTGAAAGCTGGCTTCCCACTGATCGTTTGTTTCAAATCTTAGCCCAGTAGCTGAAAAGTAGGCGCAAAAAAGTCCTGCCAAAATCACATAGGTTGTCATGTTACAATTTAGTCAATAAAGGCCTACTACTGGAGAGAAACCGAATGCTTTGACGCTCGCCGTTCGGCCCCACAGCTGTCCAGAGACTCGGGGGAGGCTTCCCTGAAAGCTGGCTTCCCACCGATCGTTTGTTTCAAATCTTAGCCAACTAGCTCAAAAGTAAGCGCTAAAAAGCCGATCGTTTGTTTCAAATCTTAGCCTACTAGCTCAAAAGTAGGCGCTAAAAAGTCTTGCCAAAATCACATAGGTCGTCATGTTCCAATTTAGTCAATAAAGGCCAACTACTGGACCGAAACTGAGTGCTTTAACACTCGCCGATCGGCCCCACAGCCGTCCAGAGACTCGGGGGAGGCCTCCCCTGAAAGCTGGATTCCCACCGATCGTTTGTTTTAAATCTTAGCCCAGTAGCTGAAAAGTAGGCGCAAAAAAGTCCTGCCAAAGTCACATAGGTTGTGATGTTACAATTTAGTCAATAAAGGGTTACTACTGGAGCGAAACCGAGTGCTTCTACGCTCGCCGTTCGGCCCCACGAGCTCCGAGAGGCTTGGAAGAGGCCTCCCTTGAAAGCTGGATTCCCAAGGCTTGTCTGTGTGAATTCCTAGCCCGCTAGGCTGAAATTAAGCGACCTAAAGTCGTGCCGAAGTCAAATCGGTCGTCATGGTACTCGAGCGAAACTGAGTGCTTTAACGGGTCCGCCGCTCGGCCCCACAGCAGTCCAGAGACTCGGGGGAGGCCTCCCCTGAAAGCTGAATTCCCACCGATCATTTGTTTTAAATCTTAGCCCACTAGCTCAAACGTAAGCGCTAAAAAGACCTGCCAAAATCACATAGGTTGTCATGTTACAATTTAGTCAATAAAGGCCTACTACTGGAGAGAAACCGAAATGCTTTGACGCTCGCCGTTCGGCCCCACAGCTGTCCAGGGACTCGGGGGAGGCCTCCCCTGAAAGCTGGATTCCCACGATCGTTTGTTTCAAATCTTAGCCCAGTAGCTGAAAAGTAGGCGCTAAAAAGTCCTGCCAAAATCACATAGGTCGTCATGTTACAATTTAGTCAATAAAGGCCAACTACTGGACCGAAACTGAGTGCTTTGACGCTCGCCGATCGGCCCCACAGCCGTCCAGAGACTCGGGGGAGGCCTCCCCTGAAAGCTGGATTCCCACCGATCGTTTGTTTCAAATCTTAGCCCACTAGCTCAAAAGTAGGCGCTATAAAGTCTTGCCAAAGTCACATAGGTCGTCATGTTACAATTTAGTCAATAAAGGACTACTACTGGAGAGAAACCGAGTGCTTTGACGCTCGCCGTTCGGCCCTATGACTTCCGAGAGGCTTGGAAGAGGCCTCCCCTGAAAGCTGGATTCCCACCGATCGTTTGTTTCAAATCTTAGCCCAGTAGCTGAAATGTAGGCGCTAAAAAGTCCTGCCAAAATCACATAGGTCGTCATGTTACAATTTACTCAATAAAGGCCTACTACTGGAGGGAAACCGAGTGCTTTGACGGTCGCCGTTCGGCTCCACAGCCGTCCAGAGACTCGGGGGAGGCCTCCCCTGAAAGCTGGATTCCCACCGATCGTTTGTTTCAAATCTTAGCCCAGTAGCTGAAAAGTAGGGCGCAAAAAAGTCCTGCCAAAGTTACATAGGTTGTGATGTTACAATTTAGTCAATAAAGGGTTACTACTGGAGCGAAACCGAGTGCTTTGACGCTCGCCGTTCGGCCCCACGAGCTCCGAGAGGCTTGGAAGAGGCCTCCCTTGAAAGCTGGATTCCCAAGGCTTGTCTGTGTGAATTCCTAGCCCGCTAGGCTGAAATTAAGCGACCTAAAGTCGTGCCGAAGTCAAATCGGTCGTCATGGTACTCGAGCGAAACTGAGTGCTTTAACGGTCGCCGCTCGGCCCCACAGCAGTCCAGAGACTCGGGGGAGGCCTCCCCTGAAAGCCGAATTCCCACCGATCATTTGTTTTAAATCTTAGCCCACTAGCTCAAACGTAAGCGCTAAAAAGACCTGCCAAAATCACATAGGTCGTCATGTTACAATTTAGTCAATAAAGGCCAACTACTGGACCGAAACTGAGTGCTTTAACGCTCGCCGCTCGGCCCCACGACCTCTGAGAGGCTTGGAAGTGGCCTCCCCTGAAAGCTGGAATCTCACCGATCGCTTATTTCAAATCTTAGCCCAGTAGCTGAAAAGTAGGCGCTAAAAGGTCCTGCCAAAATCACATAGGTCGTCATGTTACAATTTATTCAATAAAAGCCTACTACTGGAGCGAAACCGAGTGCTATGACGCTCGCCGTTCGGCCCCACGACCTCCGAGAGGCTTGGACGAGGCCTCCCCTGAAAGCTGGATTCCCAGGGCTTGTCTGTGTGAATTCCTAGCCCGCTAGGCTAAAATTAAGTGACAAAGTCGTGCCGAAGTCAAATCGGTCGTCATTGTACTCGAGCGAAACTGAGTGCTTTAACGGTCGCCGCTCGGCCCCACAGCAGTCCAGAGACTCTGGGGAGGCCTCCCCTGAAAGCTGGATTCCCACCGATCGTTTGTTTCAAATCTTAGCCCGCTAGCTCAAAAGTAAGCGCTAAAAACTCCTGCCAAAGTCACACAGGTCGTCATGTTACAATTTAGTCAATAAAAGCCTACCACTGGAGCGAAACCGAGTGCTTTGACGCTCGCCGTTCGGCCTCACGAGCTCCGAGAGGCTTGGAAGAGGCCTCCCTTAAAAGCTGGATTCCCAAGGCTTGTCTGTGTGAATTCCTAGCCTTCTAGGCTGAAATTAAGCGACCTAAAGTCGTGCCGAAGTCAAATCGGTCGTCATGGTACTCGAGCGAAACCGAGTGCTTTGACGCTCGTAGTTCGGGCCCACGACCTCCGAGAGGCTTGGAAGAGGCCTCCCCTGAAAGCTGGCTTCCCACTGATCGTTTGTTTCAAATCTTAGCCCAGTAGCTGAAAAGTAGGCGCAAAAAAGTCCTGCCAAAATCACATAGGTTGTCATGTTACAATTTAGTCAATAAAGGCCTACTACTGGAGAGAAACCGAATGCTTGACGCTCGCCGTTCGGCCCCACAGCTGTCCAGAGACTCGGGGGAGGCTTCCCCTGAAAGCTGGCTTCCCACCGATCGTTTGTTTCAAATCTTAGCCCAGTAGCTGAAAAGTAGGCGCTAAACAGTCCTGCCAAAATCACAGAGGTCGTCATGTTACAATTTAGTCAATAAAGGCCAACTACTGGACCGAAACTGAGTTCTTTAATGCTCGCCGCTCTGCCCCACAGTTGTCCAGAGACTCGGGGGAGGCGTCCCCTGAAAGCTGGATTCCCACCGATCGTTTGTTTCAAATCTTAGCCTACTAGCTCAAACGTAGGCGCTAAAAGGTCTTGCCAAAATCACATAGGTCGTCATGTTCCAATTTAGTCAATAAAGGCCTACTACTGGAGAGAAACCGAATGCTATGACGCTCGCCGTTCGGGCCCACGACCTCCGAGAGGCTTGGAATAGGCCTCCCCTAAAAGCTGGATTCCCACCAATCGTTTGTTTCAAATCTTAGCCCAGCAGCTGAAAGTAGGCGCTAAAAAGTCCTGCCAAAATCACATAGGTCGTCATGTTACAATTTAGTCAATAAAGGCCTC
This sequence comes from Phycodurus eques, assembly GCF_024500275.1. Lineage (NCBI taxonomy): Eukaryota > Metazoa > Chordata > Actinopteri > Syngnathiformes > Syngnathidae > Phycodurus > Phycodurus eques. Next base: position 43,372 of record NW_026904121.1, on the reverse strand, counting down.
CTACTGGACCGAAACTGAGTGCTTTAACGCTCGCCGCTCGGCCCCACAGCCGTCCAGAGACTCGGGGGAGGCCTCCCCTGAAAGCTGGATTCCCACCGATCGTTTGTTTAAAATCTTAGCCCACTAGCTCTAAACTAGGCGCTAAAATGTCCTGCCAAAGTCACATAGGTCGTCATGTTACAATTTAGTCAATAAAGGCCTACTACTGGAGAGAAACCGAGTGCTTTGACGCTCGCCATTCGGCCCCACAGCCGTCCAGAGACTCGGGGGAGGCGTCCCCTGAAAGCTGTATTCCCACCGATCGTTTGTTTCAAATCTTAGCGCACTAGGTCAAAAGTAAGCACTAAAAAGTCCTGCCAAAGTCACATAGGTTGTCATGTTACAATTTAGTCAATGAAGGCCTACTACTGGAGCGAAACCGAGTGCTTGACGCTCGCCGTTCGGGCCCACGACCTCCGAGAGGCTTGGAAGAGGCCTCCCCTGAAAGCTGGATTCCCACCGATAATTTGTTTCAAATCTTAGCCCACTAGCTCAAAAGTAAACGCTAAAAGTCCTGCCAAAATCACATAGGTCGTCATGTTACAATTTAGTCAATAAAGGCCTCCTACTGGACCAAAACTGAGTGCTTTAACGCTCGCCGCTCGGCCCCACAGCCGTCCAGAACCTCGGGGGAGGCCTCCCCTAAAAGCTGGATTCCCACCGATCGTTTGTTTCAAATCTTAGCCCAGCAGCTGAAAGGTAGGCACTAAAAAGTCCTGCCAAAATCACATAGGTCGTCATGTTACAATTTAGTCAATAAAGGCCTCCTACTGGACCGAAACTGAGTGCTTAACGCTCGCCGCTCGGCCCCACAACCGCCGAGAGGCTTGGAAGAGGCCTCCCCTGAAAGCTGGATTCCCACCGATAATTTGTTTCAAATCTTAGCCCACTAGCTCAAAAGTAAACGCTAAAAAGTCCTGCCAAAATCACGTAGGTCGTCATGTTACAATTTAGTCAATAAAGGCCTACTACTGGACCGAAACTGACTGCTTTAACGCTTGCCGTTCGGCCCCACGACCTCCGAGAGGCTTGGAATCGGCCTCCCTAAAAGCTGGATTCCCACCGATCGTTTGTTTCAAATCTTAGCCCAGCAGCTGAAAGGTAGGCGCTAAAAAGTCCTGCCAAAATCACATAGGTCGTCATGTTACAATTTAGTCAATAAAGGCCTCCTACTGGACCGAAACTGAGTGCTTTAACGCTCGCCGTTCGGCCCCACAACCTCCGAGAGGCTTGAAAGAAGCCTCCCCTGAAAGCTGGATTCCCACCGATCGTTTGTTTTCAAATCTTAGCCCTGTAGCTGAAAAGTAGGCGCTAAAAAGTCCTGCCAAAATCACGTAGGTCGTCATGTTACAATTTAGTCAATAAAGGCCTACTACTGGACCGAAACTGACTGCTTTAACGCTTGCCGTTCGGCCCCACGACCTCCGAGAGGCTTGGAATCGGCCTCCCCTAAAAGCTGGATTCCCACCGATCGTTTGTTTCAAATCTTAGCCAGCAGCTGAAAGGTAGGCGCTAAAAAGTCCTGCCAAAATCACATAGGTCGTCATGTTACAATTTAGTCAATAAAGGCCTCCTACTGGACCGAAACTGAGTGCTTTAACGCTCGCCGTTTCGGCCCCACAACCTCCGAGAGGCTTGAAAGAAGCCTCCCCTGAAAGCTGGATTCCCACCGATCGTTTGTTTCAAATCTTAGCCCTGTAGCTGAAAAGTAGGCGCTAAAAAGTCCTGCCAAAATCACATAGGTCGTCATGTTACAATTTAGTCAATAAAGGCCTCCTACTGGACCGAAACTGAGTGCTTTAACGCGCGCCGCTCGGCTCCACAGCCGTCCAGAGACTCGGGGGAGGCCTCCCCTGAAAGCTGGATTCCCACCGATCGTTTGTTTCAAATCTTAGCCCAGTAGCTGAAAAGTAGGCGCAAAAAAGTCCTGCCAAAATCACATAGGTCGTCATGTTACAATTTAGTCAATAAAGGCCTACTACTGGACCGAAACCGAGTGCTTTGACGCTCGCCGTTCGGCCCCATGACCTCCGAGAGGCTTGGAAGAGGCCTCCCCTGAAAGCTGGATTCCCAGGGCTTGTCTGTGTGAATTCCTAGCCCGCTAGGCTAAAATTAAGTGACATAAAGTCGTGCCGAAGTCAAATCGGTCGTCATTGTACTCGAGCAAAACTGAGTGCTTTAACGGTCGCCGCTCGGCCCCACAGCAGTCCAGAGACTCTGGGGAGGCCTCCCCTGAAAGCTGGATTCCCACCGATCGTTTGTTTCAAATCTTAGCCCGCTAGCTCAAAAGTAAGCGCTAAAAACTCCTGCCAAAGTCACACAGGTCGTCATGTTACAATTTAGTCAATAAAAGCCTACTACTGGAGCGAAACCGAGTGCTTTTGACGCTCGCCGTTCGGCCTCACGAGCTCCGAGAGGCTTGGAAGAGGCCCTCCCTTAAAAGCTGGATTCCCAAGGCTTGTCTGTGTGAATTCCTAGCCTTCTAGGCTGAAATTAAGCGACCAAAGTCGTGCCGAAGTCAAATCGGTCGTCATGGTACTCGAGCGAAACCGAGTGCTTTGACGCTCGTAGTTCGGGGCCCACGACCTCCCGAGAGGCTTGGAAGAGGCCTCCCCTGAAAGCTGGCTTCCCACTGATCGTTTGTTTCAAATCTTAGCCCAGTAGCTGAAAAGTAGGCGCAAAAAAGTCCTGCCAAAATCACATAGGTTGTCATGTTACAATTTAGTCAATAAAGGCCTACTACTGGAGAGAAACCGAATGCTTTGACGCTCGCCGTTCGGCCCCACAGCTGTCCAGAGACTCGGGGGAGGCTTCCCCTGAAAGCTGGCTTCCCACCGATCGTTTGTTTCAAATCTTAGCCAACTAGCTCAAAAGTAAGCGCTAAAAAGCCGATCGTTTGTTTCAAATCTTAGCCTACTAGCTCAAAAGTAGGCGCTAAAAAGTCTTGCCAAAATCACATAGGTCGTCATGTTCCAATTTAGTCAATAAAGGCCAACTACTGGACCGAAACTGAGTGCTTTAACACTCGCCGATCGGCCCCACAGCCGTCCAGAGACTCGGGGGAGGCCTCCCCTGAAAGCTGGATTCCCACCGATCGTTTGTTTTAAATCTTAGCCCAGTAGCTGAAAAGTAGGCGCAAAAAAGTCCTGCCAAAGTCACATAGGTTGTGATGTTACAATTTAGTCAATAAAGGGTTACTACTGGAGCGAAACCGAGTGCTTCTACGCTCGCCGTTCGGCCCCACGAGCTCCGAGAGGCTTGGAAGAGGCCTCCCTTGAAAGCTGGATTCCCAAGGCTTGTCTGTGTGAATTCCTAGCCCGCTAGGCTGAAATTAAGCGACCTAAAGTCGTGCCGAAGTCAAATCGGTCGTCATGGTACTCGAGCGAAACTGAGTGCTTTAACGGTCGCCGCTCCGGCCCCACAGCAGTCCAGAGACTCGGGGGAGGCCTCCCCTGAAAGCTGAATTCCCACCGATCATTTGTTTTAAATCTTAGCCCACTAGCTCAAACGTAAGCGCTAAAAAGACCTGCCAAAATCACATAGGTTGTCATGTTACAATTTAGTCAATAAAGGCCTACTACTGGAGAGAAACCGAATGCTTTGACGCTCGCCGTTCGGCCCCACAGCTGTCCAGGGACTCGGGGGAGGCCTCCCCTGAAAGCTGGATTCCCACCGATCGTTTGTTTCAAATCTTAGCCCAGTAGCTGAAAAGTAGGCGCTAAAAAGTCCTGCCAAAATCACATAGGTCGTCATGTTACAATTTAGTCAATAAAGGCCAACTACTGGACCGAAACTGAGTGCTTTTGACGCTCGCCGATCGGCCCCACAAGCCGTCCAGAGACTCGGGGGAGGCCTCCCCTGAAAGCTGGATTCCCACCGATCGTTTGTTTCAAATCTTAGCCCACTAGCTCAAAGTAGGCGCTATAAGTCTTGCCAAAGTCACATAGGTCGTCATGTTACAATTTAGTCAATAAAGGACTACTACTGGAGAGAAACCGAGTGCTTTGACGCTCGACCGTTTCGGCCCTATGACTTTCCGAGAGGCTTGGAAGAGGCCTCCCCTGGAAAGCTGGATTCCCACCGATCGTTTGTTTCAAATCTTAGCCCAGTAGCTGAAATGTAGGCGCTTAAAAAGTCCTGCCAAATCACATAGGTCGTCATGTTACAATTTACTCAATAAAGGCCTACTACTGGAGGGAAACCGAGTGCTTTGACGTCGCCGTTCGGCTCCACAGCCGTCCAGAGACTCGGGGGAGGCCTCCCCTGAAAGCTGGATTCCCACCGATCGTTTGTTTCAAATCTTAGCCCAGTAGCTGAAAAGTAGGCGCAAAAAGTCCTGCCAAAGTTACATAGGTTGTGATGTTACAATTTAGTCAATAAAGGGTTACTACTGGAGCGAAACCGAGTGCTTTGACGCTCGCCGTTCGGCCCCACGAGCTCCGAGAGGCTTGGAAGAGGCCTCCCTTGAAAGCTGGATTTCCCAAGGCTTGTCTGTGTGAATTCCTAGCCCGCTAGGCTGAAATTAAGCGACCTAAAGTCGTGCCGAAGTCAAATCGGTCGTCATGGTACTCGAGCGAAACTGAGTGCTTTAACGGTCGCCGCTCGGCCCCACAGCAGTCCAGAGACTCGGGGGAGGCCTCCCCTGAAGCCGAATTCCCACCGATCATTTGTTTTAAATCTTAGCCCACTAGCTCAAACGTAAGCGCTAAAAAGACCTGCCAAAATCACATAGGTCGTCATGTTACAATTTAGTCAATAAAGGCCAACTACTGGACCGAAACTGAGTGCTTTAACGCTCGCCGCTCGGCCCCACGACCTCTGAGAGGCTTGGAAGTGGCCTCCCCTGAAAGCTGGATTCTCACCGATCGTTTATTTCAAATCTTAGCCCAGTAGCTGAAAAGTAGGGCGCTAAAAGGTCCTGCCAAAATCACATAGGTCGTCATGTTACAATTTAGTCAATAAAGCCTACTACTGGAGCGAAACCGAGTGCTATGACGCTCGCCGTTCGGCCCCACAACCTCCGAGAGGCTTGGACGAGGCCTCCCTGAAAGCTGGATCCAGGGCTTGTCACTGTGTGAATTCCTAGCCCGCTAGGCTAAAATTAAGTGACATAAAGTCGTGCCGAAGTCAAATCGGTCGTCATTGTAATCGAGCGAAACTGAGTGCTTTAACGGTCGCCGCTCGGCCCCACAGCAGTCCAGAGACTCTGGGGAGGCCTCCCCTGAAAGCTGGATTCCAACCGATCGTTTGTTTCAATCTTAGCCGCTAGCTCAAAAGTAAGCGCTTAAAAACTCCTGCCAAAGTCACACAGGTCGTCATGTTTACAATTTAGTCAATAAAAGCCTACTACTGGAGCGAACACCGAGTGCTTTGACGCTCGCCGTTCGGCCTCACGAGCTCCGAGAGGCTTGGAAGAGGCCTCCCTTAAAAGCTGGATTCCCAAGGCTTGTCTGTGTGAATTCCTAGCCTTCTAGGCTGAGAATTAAGCGACCAAAAGTCGTGCCGAAGTACAAATCGGTCGTCATGGTACTCGAGCGAAACCGAGTGCTTTGACGCTCGTAGTTCGGGCCCACGACCTCCGAGAGGCTTGGAAGAGGCCTCCCCTGAAAAGCTGGCTTCCCACTGATCGTTTGTTTCAAATCTTAGCCCAGTAGCTGAAAAGTACGCGCAAAAAAGTCCTGCCAAAATCACATAGGTTGTCATGTTACAATTTAGTCAATAAAGGCCTACTACTGGAGAGAAACCGAATGCTTTGACGCTCGCCGTTCGGCCCCACAGCTGTCCAGGGACTCGGGGAGGGCCCTCCCCTGAAAGCTGGATTTCCCACCGATCGTTTGTTTCAAATCTTAGCCCAGTAGCTGAAAAGTAGGCGCTAAAAAGTCCTGCCAAAATAACATAGGTCGTCATGTTACAATTTAGTCAATAAAGGCCAACTACTGGACCGAAACTGAGTGCTTTGACGCTCGCCGATCGGCCCCACAGCCGTCCAGAGACTCGGGGGAGGCCTCCCCTGAAAGCTGGATTCCCACCGATCGTTTTGTTTCAAATCTTAGCCCACTAGCTCAAAAGTAGGCGCTATAAAGTCTTGCCAAAGTCACATAGGTCGTCATGTTACAATTTAGTCAATAAAGGACTACTACTGGAGAGAAACCGAGTGCTTTGACGCTCGCCGTTCGGCCCTATGACTTCCGAGAGGCTTGGAAGAGGCCTCCCTGAAAGCTGGATTCCCACCGATCGTTTGTTTCAAATCTTAGCCCAGTAGCTGAAATGTAGGCGCTAAAAAGTCCTGCCAAAATCACATAGGTCGTCATGTTACAATTTACTCAATAAAGGCTACTACTGGAGGGAACCGAGTGCTTTGACGGTCGCCGTTCGGCTCCACAGCCGTCCAGAGACTCGGGGGAGGCCTCCCCTGAAAGCTGGATTCCCACCGATCGTTTGTTTCAAATCTTAGCCCAGTAGCTGAAAAGTAGGCGCAAAAAGTCCTGCCAAAGTTACATAGGTTGTGATGTTACAATTTAGTCAATAAAGGTTACTACTGGAGCGAAACCGAGTGCTTTGACGCTCGCCGTTCGGGCCCCACGAGCTCCGAGAGGCTTGGAAGAGGCCTCCCTTGAAAGCTGGATTCCCAAGGCTTGTCTGTGTGAATTCCTAGCCCGCTAGGCTGAAATTAAGCGACCCTAAAGTCGTGCCGAAAGTCAAATCGGTCGTCATGGTACTCGAGCGAAACTGAGTGCTTTAACGGTCGCCGCTCGGCCCCACAGCAGTCCAGAGACTCGGGGGAGGCCTCCCCTGAAAGCCGAATTCCCACCGATCATTTGTTTTAAATCTTAGCCCACTAGCTCAAACGTAAGCGCTAAAAGACCTGCCAAAATCACATAGGTCGTCATGTTACAATTTAGTCAATAAAGGCCAACTACTGGACCGAAACTGAGTGCTTTAACGCTCGCCGCTCGGCCCCACGACCTCTGAGAGGCTTGGAAGTGGCCTCCCCTGAAAGCTGGATTCTCACCGATCGTTATTTCAAATCTTAGCCCAGTAGCTGAAAAGTAGGCGCTAAAAGGTCCTGCCAAAATCACATAGGTCGTCATGTTACAATTTAGTCAATAAAAGCCTACTACTGGAGCGAAACCGAGTGCTATGACGCTCGCCGTTCGGCCCCACAACCTCCCGAGAGGCTTGGACGAGGCCTCCCCTGAAAGCTGGATTCCCAGGGCTTGTCTGTGTGAATTCCTAGCCCGCTAGGCTAAAATTAAGTGACATAAAGTCGTGCCGAAGTCAAATCGGTCGTCATTGTAATCGAGCGAAACTGAGTGCTTTAACGGTCGCCGCTCGGCCCCACAGCAGTCCAGAGACTCTGGGGAGGCCTCCCCTGAAAGCTGGATTCCAACCGATCGTTTGTTTCAAATCTTAGCCCGCTAGCTCAAAAGTAAGCGCTAAAAACTCCTGCCAAAGTCACACAGGTCGTCATGTTACAATTTAGTCAATAAAAGCCTACTACTGGAGCGAAACCGAGTGCTTTGACGCTCGCCGTTCGGCCTCACGAGCTCCGAGAGGCTTGGAAGAGGCCTCCCTTAAAAGCTGGATTCCCAAGGCTTGTCTGTGTGAATTCCTAGCCTTCTAGGCTGAAATTAAGCGACCAAAGGTCGTGCCGAAGTAAAATCGGTCGTCATGGTACTCGAGCGGAAACCGAGTGCTTTGACGCTCGTAGTTCGGGCCCACGACCTCCGAGAGGCTTGGAAGAGGCCTCCCCTGAAAGCTGGCTTCCCACTGATCGTTTGTTTCAAATCTTAGCCCAGTAGCTGAAAAGTACGCGCAAAAAAGTCCTGCCAAAATCACATAGGTTGTCATGTTACAATTTAGTCAATAAAGGCCTACTACTGGAGAGAAACCGAATGCTTTGACGCTCGCCGTTCGGCCCCACAGCTGTCCAGGGACTCGGGGGAGGCCTCCCCTGAAAGCTGGATTCCCACCGATCGTTTGTTTCAAATCTTAGCCCAGTAGCTGAAAGTAGGCGCTAAAAAGTCCTGCCAAAATAACATAGGTCGTCATGTTACAATTTAGTCAATAAAGGCCAACTACTGGACCGAAACTGAGTGCTTTGACGCTCGCCGATCGGCCCCACAGCCGTCCAGAGACTCGGGGGAGGCCTCCCCTGAAAGCTGGATTCCCACCGATCGTTTGTTTCAAATCTTAGCCCACTAGCTCAAAAGTAGGCGCTATAAAGTCTTTGCCAAAGTCACATAGGTCGTCATGTTACAATTTAGTCAATAAAGGACTACTACTGGAGAGAAACCGAGTGCTTTGACGCTCGCCGTTCGGCCCTATGACTTCCGAGAGGCTTGGAAGAGGCCTCCCCTGAAAGCTGGATTCCCACCGATCGTTTGTTTCAAATCTTAGCCCAGTAGCTGAAATGTAGGCGCTAAAAAGTCCTGCCAAAATCACATAGGTCGTCATGTTACAATTTACTCAATAAAGGCCTACTACTGGAGGGAAACCGAGTGCTTTGACGGTCGCCGTTCGGCTCCACAGCCGTCCAGAGACTCGGGGGAGGCCTCCCCTGAAAGCTGGATTCCCACCGATCGTTTGTTTCAAATCTTAGCCCAGTAGCTGAAAAGTAGGCGCAAAAAAGTCCTGCCAAAGTTACATAGGTTGTGATGTTACAATTTAGTCAATAAAGGGTACTACTGGAGCGAAACCGAGTGCTTTGACGCTCGCCGTTCGGCCCCACGAGCTCCGAGAGGCTTGGAAGAGGCCTCCCTTGAAAGCTGGATTCCCAAGGCTTGTCTGTGTGAATTCCTAGCCCGCTAGGCTGAAATTAAGCGACCTAAAGTCGTGCCGAAGTCAAATCGGTCGTCATGGTACTCGAGCGAAACTGAGTGCTTTAACGGTCGCCGCTCGGCCCCACAGCAGTCCAGAGACTCGGGGGAGGCCTCCCCTGAAAGCCGAATTCCCACCGATCATTTGTTTTAAATCTTAGCCCACTAGCTCAAACGTAAGCGCTAAAAAGACCTGCCAAAATCACATAGGTCGTCATGTTACAATTTAGTCAATAAAGGCCAACTACTGGACCGAAACTGAGTGCTTTAACGCTCGCCGCTCGGCCCCACGACCTCTGAGAGGCTTGGAAGTGGCCTCCCCTGAAAGCTGGATTCTCACCGATCGTTTATTTCAAATCTTAGCCCAGTAGCTGAAAAGTAGGCGCTAAAAGGTCCTGCCAAAATCACATAGGTCGTCATGTTACAATTTAGTCAATAAAAGCCTACTACTGGAGCGAAACCGAGTGCTATGACGCTCGCCGTTCGGCCCCACAACCTCCGAGAGGCTTGGACGAGGCCTCCCCTGAAAGCTGGATTCCCAGGGCTTGTCTGTGTGAATTCCTAGCCCGCTAGGCTAAAATTAAGTGACATAAAGTCGTGCCGAAGTCAATCGGTCGTCATTGTAATCGAGCGAAACTGAGTGCTTTAACGGTCGCCGCTCGGCCCCACAGCAGTCCAGAGACTCTGGGGAGGCCTCCCCTGAAAGCTGGATTCCAACCGATCGTTTGTTTCAAATCTTAGCCCGCTAGCTCAAAAGTAAGCGCTAAAAACTCCTGCCAAAGTCACACAGGTCGTCATGTTACAATTTAGTCAATAAAAGCCTACTACTGGAGCGAAACCGAGTGCTTTGACGCTCGCCGTTCGGCCTCACGAGCTCCGAGAGGCTGGAAGAGGCCTCCCTTAAAAGCTGGATTCCCAAGGCTTGTCTGTGTGAATTCCTAGCCTTCTAGGCTGAAATTAAGCGACCAAAGGTCGTGCCGAAGTAAAATCGGTCGTCATGGTACTCGAGCGAAACCGAGTGCTTTGACGCTCGTAGTTCGGGCCCACGACCTCCGAGAGGCTTGGAAGAGGCCTCCCTGAAAGCTGGCTTCCCACTGATCGTTGTTTCAAATCTTAGCCCAGTAGCTGAAAAGTACGCGCAAAAAAGTCCTGCCAAAATCACATAGGTTGTCATGTTACAATTTAGTCAATAAAGGCCTACTACTGGAGAGAAACCGAATGCTTTGACGCTCGCCGTTCGGCCCCACAGCTGTCCAGGGACTCGGGGAGGCCTCCCCTGAAGCTGGATTCCCACCGATCGTTTGTTTCAAATCTTAGCCCAGTAGCTGAAAAGTAGGCGCTAAAAAGTCCTGCCAAAATAACATAGGTCGTCATGTTACAATTTAGTCAATAAAGGCCAACTACTGGACCGAAACTGAGTGCTTTGACGCTCGCCGATCGGCCCCACAGCCGTCCAGAGACTCGGGGGAGGCCTCCCCTGAAAGCTGGATTCCCACCGATCGTTTGTTTCAAATCTTAGCCCACTAGCTCAAAAGTAGGCGCTATAAAGTCTTGCCAAAGTCACATAGGTCGTCATGTTACAATTTAGTCAATAAAGGACTACTACTGGAGAGAAACCGAGTGCTTTGACGCTCGCCGTTCGGCCCTATGACTCCGAGAGGCTTGGAAGAGGCCCTCCCCTGAAAGCTGGATTCCCACCGATCGTTTGTTTCAAATCTTAGCCCAGTAGCTGAAATGTAGGCGCTAAAAAGTCCTGCCAAAATCACATAGGTCGTCATGTTACAATTTACTCAATAAAGGCCTACTACTGGAGGGAACCGAGTGCTTTGACGGTCGCCGTTCGGCTCCACAGCCGTCCATAGACTCGGGGGAGGCCTCCCCTGAAAGCTGGATTCCCACCGATCGTTTGTTTCAAATCTTAGCCCAGTAGCTGAAAAGTAGGCGCAAAAAAGTCCTGCCAAAGTTACATAGGTTGTGATGTTACAATTTAGTCAATAAAGGGTTACTACTGGAGCGAAACCGAGTGCTTTGACGCTCGCCGTTCGGCCCCACGAGCTCCGAGAGGCTTGGAAGAGGCCCTCCCTTGAAAGCTGGATTCCAAGGCTTGTCTGTGTGAATTCCTAGCCCGCTAGGCTGAAATTAAGCGACCTAAAGTCGTGCCGAAGTCAAATCGGTCGTCATGGTACTCGAGCGAAACTGAGTGCTTTAACGGTCGCCGCTCGGCCCCACAGCAGTCCAGAGACTCGGGGGAGGCCTCCCTGAAAGCCGAATTCCCACCGATCATTTGTTTTAAATCTTAGCCCACTAGCTCAAACGTAAGCGCTAAAAAGACCTGCCAAAATCACATAGGTCGTCATGTTACAATTTAGTCAATAAAGGCCAACTACTGGACCGAAACTGAGTGCTTTAACGCTCGCCGCTCGGCCCCACGACCTCTGAGAGGCTTGGAAGTGGCCTCCCCTGAAAGCTGGATTCTCACCGATCGTTTTATTTCAAATCTTAGCCCAGTAGCTGAAAAGTAGGCGCTAAAAGGTCCTGCCAAAATCACATAGGTCGTCATGTTACAATTTAGTCAATAAAAGCCTACTACTGGAGCGAAACCGAGTGCTATGACGCTCGCCGTTCGGCCCCACAACCTCCGAGAGGCTTGGACGAGGCCTCCCCTGAAAGCTGGATTCCCAGGGCTTGTCTGTTGTGAATTCCTAGCCCGCTATGCTAAATTAAGTGACATAAAGTCGTGCCGAAGTCAAATCGGTCGTCATTGTAATCGAGCGAAACTGAGTGCTTTAACGGTCGCCGCTCGGCCCCACAGCAGTCCAAGAGACTCTGGGGAGGCCTCCCCTGAAAGCTGGATTCCAACCGATCGTTTGTTTCAAATCTTAGCCCGCTAGCTCAAAAGTAAGCGCTAAAAACTCCTGCCAAAGTCACACAGGTCGTCATGTTACAATTTAGTCAATAAAAGCCTACTACTGGAGCGAAACCGAGTGCTTTGACGCTCGCCGTTCGGCCTCACGAGCTCCGAGAGGCTTGGAAGAGGCCTCCCTTAAAAGCTGGATTCCCAAGGCTTGTCTGTGTGAATTCCTAGCCTTCTAGGCTGAAATTAAGCGACCAAAGGTCGTGCCGAAGTAAAATCGGTCGTCATGGTACTCGAGCGAAACCGAGTGCTTTGACGCTCGTAGTTCGGGCCCACGACCTCCGAGAGGCTTGGAAGAGGCCTCCCCTGAAAGCTGGCTTCCCACTGATCGTTTGTTTCAAATCTTAGCCCAGTAGCTGAAAAGTACGCGCAAAAAAGTCCTGCCAAAATCACATAGGTTGTCATGTTACAATTTAGTCAATAAAGGCCTACTACTGGAGAGAAACCGAATGCTTTGACGCTCGCCGTTCGGCCCCACAGCTGTCCAGGGACTCGGGGGAGGCCTCCCCTGAAAGCTGGATTCCCACCGATCGTTTGTTTCAAATCTTAGCCCAGTAGCTGAAAAGTAGGCGCTAAAAAGTCCTGCCAAAATAACATAGGTCGTCATGTTACAATTTAGTCAATAAAGGCCAACTACTGGACCGAAACTGAGTGCTTTGACGCTCGCCGATCGGCCCCCACAGCCGTCCAGAGACTCGGGGGAGGCCTCCCCTGAAAGCTGGATTCCCACCGATCGTTTGTTTCAAATCTTAGCCCACTAGCTCAAAAGTAGGCGCTATAAAGTCTTGCCAAAGTCACATAGGTCGTCATGTTACAATTTAGTCAATAAAGGACTACTACTGGAGAGAAACCGAGGTGCTTTGACGCTCGCCGTTCGGCCCTATGACTTCCGAGAGGCTTGGAAGAGGCCTCCCTGAAAGCTGGATTCCCACCGATCGTTTGTTTCAAATCTTAGCCCAGTAGCTGAAATGTAGGCGCTAAAAAGTCCTGCCAAAATCACATAGGTCGTCATGTTACAATTTACTCAATAAAGGCCTACTACTGGAGGGAAACCGAGTGCTTTGACGGTCGCCGTTCGGCTCCACAGCCGTCCAGAGACTCGGGGGAGGCCTCCCCTGAAAGCTGGATTCCCACCGATCGTTTGTTTCAAATCTTAGCCCAGTAGCTGAAAAGTAGGCGCAAAAAAGTCCTGCCAAGTTACATAGGTTGTGATGTTACAATTTAGTCAATAAAGGGTTACTACTGGAGCGAAACCGAGTGCTTTGACGCTCGCCGTTCGGCCCACGAGCTCCGAGAGGCTTGGAAGAGGCCTCCCTTGAAAGCTGGATTCCCAAGGCTTGTCTGTGTGAATTCCTAGCCCGCTAGGCTGAAATTAAGCGACCTAAAGTCGTGCCGAAGTCAAATCGGTCCGTCATGGTACTCGAGCGAAACTGAGTGCTTTAAACGGTCGCCGCTCGGCCCCACAGCAGTCCAGAGACTCGGGGGAGGCCTCCCCTGAAAGCCGAATTCCCACCGATCATTTGTTTTAAATCTTAGCCCACTAGCTCAAACGTAAGCGCTAAAAAGACCTGCCAAAATCACATAGGTCGTCATGTTACAATTTAGTCAATAAAGGCCAACTACTCGGACCGAAACTGAGTGCTTTAACGCTCGCCGCTCGGCCCCACGACCTCTGAGAGGCTTGGAAGTGGCCTCCCCTGAAAGCTGGATTCTCACCGATCGTTTATTTCAATCTTAGCCCAGTAGCTTGAAAAGTAGGCGCTAAAAGGTCCTGCCAAAATTCACATAGGTCGTCATGTTACAATTTAGTCAATAAAAGCCTACTACTGGAGCGAAACCGAGTGCTATGACGCTCGCCGTTCGGCCCCACAACCTCCGAGAGGCTTGGACGAGGCCTCCCCTGAAAGCTGGATTCCCAGGGCTTGTCTGTGTGAATTCCTAGCCCGCTAGGCTAAAATTAAGTGACATAAAGTCGTGCCGAAGTCAAATCGGTCGTCATTGTAATCGAGCGAAACTGAGTGCTTTAACGGTCGCCGCTCGGGCCCCACAGCAGTCCAGAGACTCTGGGGAGGCCTCCCCTGAAAGCTGGATTCCAACCGATCGTTTGTTTCAAATCTTAGCCCGCTAGCTCAAAAGTAAGCGCTAAAAACTCCTGCCAAAGTCACACAGGTCGTCATGTTACAATTTAGTCAATAAAAGCCTAACTACTGGAGCGAAACCGAGTGCTTTGACGCTCGCCGTTCGGCCTCACGAGCTCCGAGAGGCTTGGAAGAGGCCTCCCTTAAAAGCTGGATTCCCAAGGCTTGTCTGTGTGAATTCCTAGCCTTCTAGGCTGAAATTAAGCGACCAAAAGTCGTGCCGAAGTAAAATCGGTCGTCATGGTACTCGAGCGAAACCGATGTGCTTTGACGCTCGTAGTTCGGGCCCACGACCTCCGAGAGGCTTGGAAGAGGCCTCCCCTGAAAGCTGGCTTCCCACTGATCGTTTGTTTCAAATCTTAGCCCAGTAGCTGAAAAGTACGCGCAAAAAAGTCCTGCCAAAATCACATAGGTTGTCATGTTACAATTTAGTCAATAAAGGCCTACTACTGGAGAGAAACCGAATGCTTTGACGCTCGCCGTTCGGCCCCACAGCTGTCCAGAGACTCGGGGGAGGGCTTCCCCTGAAAGCTGGCTTCCCACCGATCGTTTGTTTCAAATCTTAGCCAACTAGCTCAAAAGTAAGCGCTAAAAGGTCCTGCCAAAGTCACATAGGTCGTCATGTTACAATTTAGTCAATAGAGGCCTACTACTGGAGCGAAACAGTGCTTTGACGCTCGCCGTTCGGCCCCACGACCTCTGAGAGGCTTGGAAGAGGCCTCCCCTGAAAGCTATATTCCCACCGGTCGTTTGTTTAAAATCTTAGCCCACTAGCTCAAAAGTAGGCGCTATAAAGTCTTGCCAAAGTCACATAGGTCGTCATGTTACAATTTAGTCAATAAAGGACTACTACTGGAGAGAAACCGAGTGCTTTGACGCTCGCCGTTCGGCCCTATGACTTCCGAGAGGCTTGGAAGAGGCCTCCCCTGAAGCTGGATTCCCACCGATCGTTTGTTTCAAATCTTAGCCCAGTAGCTGAAATGTAGGCGCTAAAAAAGTCCTGCCAAAATCACATAGGTCGTCATGTTACAATTTACTCAATAAAGGCCTACTACTGGAGGGAAACCGAGTGCTTTGACGGTCGCCGTTCGGCTCCACAGCCGTCCAGAGACTCGGGGAGGCCTCCCCTGAAAGCTGTTTTCCCACCGATCGTTTGTTTCAAATCTTAGCCCAGTAGCTGAAAAGTAGGCGCAAAAAAGTCCTGCCAAGTTACATAGGTTGTGATGTTACAATTTAGTCAATAAAGGGTTACTACTGGAGCGAAAACCGAGTGCTTCGACGCTCGCCGTTCGGCCCCACGAGCTCTGAGAGGCTTGGAAGAGGCCTCCCTTGAAAGCTGGATTCCCAAGGCTTGTCTGTGTGAATTCCTAGCCCGCTAGGCTGAAATTAAGCGACCTAAAGTCGTGCCGAAGTCAAATCGGTCGTCATGGTACTCGAGCGAAACTGAGTGCTTTAACGGTCGCCGCTCGGCCCCACAGCAGTCCAGAGACTAGGGGGAGGCCTCCCCTGAAAGCTGAATTCCCACAGATCATTTGTTTTAAATCTTAGCCCACTAGCTCAAACGTAAGCGCTAAAAAGACCTGCCAAAATCACATAGGTCGTCATGTTACAATTTAGTCAATAAGGCCAACTACTGGACCGAAACTGAGTGCTTTAACGCTCGCCGCTCGGCCCCACGACCTCTGAGAGGCTTGGAAGCGGCCTCCCCTGAAAGCTGGATTCTCACCAATCGTTTATTTCAAATCTTAGCCCAGTAGCTGAAAAGTAGGCGCTAAAAGGTCCTGCCAAAATCACATAGGTCGTCATGTTACAATTTTGTCAATAAAAGCCTACTACTGGAGCGAAACCGAGTGCTATGACGCTCGCCGTTCGGCCCCACGACCTCCGAGAGGCTTGGACGAGGCCTCCCCTGAAAGCTGGATTCCCAGGGCTTGTCTGTGTGAATTCCTAGCCCGCTAGGCTAAAATTAAGTGACAAAGTCGTGCCGCAGTCAAATCGGTCGTCATTGTACTCGAGCGAACTGAGTGCTTTAACGGTCGCCGCTCGGCCCCACAGCCGTCCAGAGACTCGGGGGAGGCCTCTCCTGAAAGCTATATTCCCACCGTTCGTTTGTTTCAAATCTTAGCCCAGTAGCTGAAATGTAGGCCCTATAAAGTCTTGCCAAAGTCACATAGGTCGTCATGTTACAATTTAGTCAATAAAGGCCTACTACTGGAGAGAAACCGAGTGCTATGACGCACGCCGTTCGGCCCCACGACCTCCGAAAGCCTTGGAAGAGGCCTCCCCTGAAAGCTGGATTCCCAAGGCTTGTCTGTGTGAATTCCTAGCCCGCTAGGCAGAAATTAAGCGACCTAAAGTCGTGCCGAAGTCAAATCGGTCGTCATGGTACTCGAGCGAAACTGAGTGCTTTAACGCTCGCCGCACGGCCCCACAGCCGTCCAGAGACTCGGGGGAGGCCTCCCCTGAAAGCTGGATTCCCACCGATCGTTTGTTTAAAATCTTAGCCCAGTAGCTGAAAAGTAGGCACAAAAAAAGTCCTGCCAAAATCACATAGGTTGTCATGTTACAATTTAGTCAATAAAGGCCTACTACTGGAGAGAACCGAATGCTTTGACGCTCGCCGTTCGGCCCCACAGCTGTCCAGGGACTCGGGGGAGGCCTCCCCTGAAAGCTGGATTCCCACCGATCGTTGTTTCAAATCTTAGCCCAGTAGCTGAAAAGTAGGCGCTAAAAAGTCCTGCCAAAATCACATAGGTCGTCATGTTACAATTTAGTCAATAACGGCCAACTACTGGACCGAAACTGAGTGCTTTGACGCTCGCCGATCGGCCCCACAGCCGTCCAGAGACTCGGGGGAGGCCTCCCCTGAAAGCTATATTCCACCGATCGTTTGTTTAAAATCTTAGCCCACTAGCTCAAAAGTAGGCGCTATAAAGTCTTGCCAAAGTCACATAGGTCGTCATGTTACAATTTAGTCAATAAAGGACTACTACTGGAGAGAAACCGAGTGCTTTGACGCTCGCCGTTCGGCCCTATGACTTCCGAGAGGCTTGGAAGAGGCCTCCCCTGAAAGCTGGATTCCCACCGATCGTTTGTTTCAAATCTTAGCCCAGTAGCTGAAATGTAGGCGCTAAAAAGTCCTGCCAAAATCACATAGGTCGTCATGTTACAATTTACTCAATAAAGGCCTACTACTGGAGGGAAACCGAGTGCTTTTGACGGTCGCCGTTCGGCTCCACAGCCGTCCAGAGACTCGGGGGAGGCCTCCCCTGAAAGCTGGATTCCCACCGATCGTTTGTTTCAAATCTTAGCCCAGTAGCTGAAAAGTAGGCGCAAAAAAGTCCTGCCAAAGTTACATAGGTTGTGATGTTACAATTTAGTCAATAAAGGGTTACTACTGGAGCGAACCGAGTGCTTCGACGCTCGCCGTTCGGCCCCACGAGCTCCGAGAGGCTTGGACGAGGCCTCCCTTGAAAGCTGGATTCCCAGGGCTTGTCTGTGTGAATTCCTAGCCCGCTAGGCTAAAATTAAGTGACATAAAGTCGTGCCGAAGTCAAATCGGTCGTCATTGTACTCGAGCGAAACTGAGTGCTTTAACGGTCGCCGCTCGGCCCCACAGCAGTCCAGAGACTCTGGGGAGGCCTCCCCTGAAAGCTGGATTCCCACCGATCGTTTGTTTCAAATCTTAGCCCGCTAGCTCAAAAGTAAGCGCTAAAAACTCCTGCCAAAGTCACACAGGTCGTCATGTTACAATTTAGTCAATAAAAGCCTACTACTGGAGCGAAACCGAGTGCTTTGACGCTCGCCGTTCGGCCTCACGAGCTCCGAGAGGCTTGGAAGAGGCCTCCCTCAAAAGCTGGATTCCCAAGGCTTGTCTGTGTGAATTCCTAGCCTTCTAGGCTGAAATTAAGCGACCAAAAGTCGTGCCGAAGTCAAATCGGTCGTCATGGTACTCGAGCGAAACCGACTGCTTTGACGCTCGCCGTTCGGCCCCACGAGCTCCGAGAGGCTTGGAAGAGGCCTCCCTTGAAAGCTGGATTCCCACCGATCGTTTGTTTCAAATCTTAGCCCAGTTGCTGAAAAGTAGGCGCTAAAAAGTCCTGCCAAAATCACATAGGTCGTCATGTTACAATTTAGTCAATAAAGGCCAACTACTGGACCGAAACTGAGTGCTTTAACGCTCGCCGCTCGGCTCCACAGCCGTCCAGAGACTCGGGGGAGGCCTCCCCTGAAAGCTGGATTCCCACCGATCGTTTGTGTCAAATCTTAGCCCAGTAGCTCAAAAGTAGGCCCAAAAAAGTCCTGCCAAAATCACATAGGTCGTCATGTTACAATTTAGTCAATAAAGGCCTACTACTGGAGCGAAACAGAGTGCTTTGACGCTCGCCGTTCGGCCCCACGGCCTCTGAGAGGCTTGGAAGAGGCCTCCCCTGAAAGCTGGCTGCCGACCGATCGTTTGTTTTAAATCTTAGCCCACTAGCTCAATCGTAAGCGCTAAAAAGTCCTGCCAAAATCACATAGGTCGTCATGTTACAATTTAGTCAATAAAGGCCAACTACTGGACCGAAACTGAGTGCTTTAACGCTCGCCGCTCGGCTCCACAGCCGTCCAGAGACTCGGGGGAGGCCTCCCCTGAAAGCTGGATTCCCACCGATCGTTTGTGTCAAATCTTAGCCCAGTAGCTGAAAAGCAGGCGCTAAAAAGTCCTGCCAAAATCACATAGGTCGTCATGTTACAATTTAGTCAATAAAGGCCTACTACTGGAGCAAAAAACCAGTGCTTTGACGCTCGCCGTTCGGCCCCACGGACCTCCGAGAGGCTTGGAAGAGGCCTCCCCTGAAAGCTGGATTCCCAAGGATTGTCTGTGTGAATTCCTAGCCCGCTAGGCTGAAATTAAGCGACCTAAAGTCGTGCCGAAGTCAAATCGGTCGTCATGGTACTCGAGCGAAACTGAGTGCTTTAACGCTCGCCCGCTCGGCCCCACAGCCGTCCAGAGACTCGGGGGAGGCCTCCCCTGAAAGCTGGATTCCCACCAATATTGTGTTTCAAATCGTAGCCCACTAGCTCAAAAGTAAGCGCTAAAAAGTCCTGCCAAAGTCACATAGGTCGTCATGTTACAATTGAGTCAATAAAGGCCGACTACTGGAGCGAAATCGAGTGCTTTGACGCTCGCCGTTCGGCCCCACGACCTCCGAGAGGCTTGGAAGAGGCCTCCCCTGAAAGCTGGATTCCCACCGATCGTTTGTTTCAAATCTTATCCCAGTAGCTGAAAAGTAGGCGCTAAAAAGTCCTGCCAAAATCACATAGGTCGTCATGTTACAATTTAGTCAATAAAGGCCGAAAGTTTGAAAAACAAACAAACTTTTACGTCACTTCTGAATTCAAAAGTAGCTATCTATCAATTTTTTGTGTATTTGTAATAACATGAGGCAGTCATACATTTATGTAGGTTCAGAGTCACAATGTATCATGTAAATACATGCAAATGAATACACTGCATGTGGGAGTTATGTCTTTTAATTGCACATTGTGCAAAAAAAAAATTGCAAAATCTTAGTTAATACTTGATTGGAGTCAAAGAAATAATTTCTTAGTTTCAGATGCAAGACAACTAATTGTGTTCTTGAACGCATCATATTTATACCCTTAAAAAAAATGTGAGTGCAGCATTTCTGCACACAACTCTGCCTTGAAACACTGACTCTCATAGTGTGGTATGAGTACCACTTGTGGTATGCTGGCTCCCTCTAGTGGTACCCAAACAGATCACTGAATTCATTGTTCACATTGTGCATAAATGTTACATGGGCTTCAACTTTTCTTTTTCTTCATCCAGTACAGTACATAAGTATAGTTTCGGTTGTATTTCCCTTTTAGGTACAATATTTTTGCCTTTAACCATTCAGAAATATTTGCTTTTAAACATTAATTTAGGTGAAACTTTCTTTTTCACCTAATTCAGGTGCATCTTGAATCTAATTGGTTACTTAAACATATCATTCCAAGATACAACTATAAAGTCAGGATTTATGATCGATCGTTTGTTTCAAATCTTAGCCCAGTAGCTGAAAAGTAGGCGCTAAAAAGTCCTGCCAAAATCACATAGGACGTCATGTTACAATTTACTCAATAAAGGCCAACTACTGGAGAGAAACCGAGTGCTTTGACGCTCGCCGTTCGGCCCCACAGCTGTCCAGAGACTCTGGGGAGGCCTCCCCTGAAAGCTGGATTCCCACCGATCGTTGTTTCAAATCTTAGCACACTAGCTCAAAAGTAAAGCGCTAAAATATATGGGCTAAGATTTGAAACAAACGTGACAAATACGTTGTCATGTCTTGTTACAATTTAGTCAATAAGGCCTACTACTGGAGCGAAACCGAGTGCTTTGACGCTCGCCGTTCGGCCCCACGACCTCAGAGAGGCCTCCCCTGAAAGCTGGATTCCCACCGATCGTTTGTTTCAAAATCTTAGCCCAGTAGCTGAAAAGTAGGCGCTAAAAAGTCCTGCCAAAATCACATAGGTCGTCATGTTACAATTTAGTCAAAAAAAGGCCTCCTACTGGACCGAAACTGAGTGCTGTAACGCTCCCCGCTCGGCCCCACAGCGTCCAGAGACTCGGGGGAGGCCTCCCCTGAAAGCTGGATTCCCACCGATCGTTTGTTTAAAATCTTAGCCCAGTAGCTGAAAAGTAGGCGCAAAAAATCCCTGCCAAAGTCCACATAGGTCGTCATGTTACAATTTAGTCAATAAAGGCCAACTACTGGAGAGAAAACCGAGGTGCTTTGACGCTCGCCGTTCGGCCCCACAGCTGTCCAGAGACTCGGGGGAGGCCTCCCCTGAAAGCTGGATTCCCACCGATCGTTTGTTTCAAATCTTAGCGCACTAGCTCAAAAAGTAAGCGCTAAAATATATGGGCTAAGATTTGAAACAAACGTGACAAAATAACGTGTCATGTCTTGTTACAATTTAGTCAATAAAGGCCTACTACTGGAGCGAAACCGAGTGCTTTGACGCTCGCCGTTCGGCCCCACGACCTCAGAGAGGCTCGGAAGAGGCCTCCCCTGAAAGCTGGATTCCCACCGATCGTTTGTTTCAAATCTTAGCCCACTAGCTCAAAAGTAGGCGCTAAAAAGTCCTGCCAAAATCACATAGGTCGTCATTTTACAATTTAGTCAATAAAGGCCTACTACTGGAGCGAAACCGAGTGCTTTGACGCTCGCCGTTCGGCCTCACGAGCTCCGAGAGGCTTGGAAGAGACCTTCCTTTAAAGCTGGATACC
This sequence comes from Phycodurus eques, assembly GCF_024500275.1. NCBI lineage: Eukaryota > Metazoa > Chordata > Actinopteri > Syngnathiformes > Syngnathidae > Phycodurus > Phycodurus eques. Next base: position 22,183 of record NW_026904121.1, on the reverse strand, counting down.
CAAGGCTTGTCTGTGTAAATTCCTAGCCCACTAGGCAGAAATTAAGCGACCTAGAAAGTCGTGCCGAAGTCAATCGGGTCGTCATGGTACTCGAGCGAAACTGAGTGCTTTAACACTCGCCGCTCGGCCCCACAGCCTTCCAGAGACTCGGGGGAGGACTCCCGTGAAAGCTGGATTCCCACCGATCGTTTTTTCCAAATCTTAGCGCACTAGGTCAAAAGTAAGCGCTAAAAAGTCCTGCCAAAGTCACATTGGTCGTCATGTTACAATTTCGTCAATAAAGACCGAATACTGGAGAGAAACGGAGTGCTTTGACGCTCGCCGTTCGGCCCCACAGCCGTCCAGAGACTCGGGGGGAGGCCTACCTGAAAAACTGGATTCCCACCGATCGTTTTTTCCAAATCTTAGCGCACTAGGTCAAAAGTAAGCGCTAAAAAGTCCTGCCAAAGTCACATTGGTCGTCATGTTACAATTTCGTCAATAAAGGCCTACTTCTGGAGCGAAACCGACTGCTTTGACGCTCGCCGTTCGGCCCCACGAGCTCCGAGAGGCTTGGAAGAGGCCTCCCTTGAAAGCTGGATTCCCACCGATCGTTTGTTTCAAATCTTAGCCCAGTCGCTGAAAAGTAGGCGCTAAAAAGTCCTGCCAAAATCACATAGGTCGTCATGTTACAATTTAGTCAATAAAGGCCAACTACTGGACCGAAACTGAGTGCTTTAACGCTCGCCGCTCGGCTCCACAGCCGTCCAGAGACTCGGGGGAGGCCTCCCCTGAAAGCTGGATTCCCACCGATCGTTTGTGTCAAATCTTAGCCCAGTAGCTGAAAAGTAGGCCCAAAAAAGTCCTGCCAAAGTCACATAGGTCGTCATGTTACAATTTAGTCAATAAAGGCCTACTACTGGAGCGAAACCGAGTGCTTTGACGCTCGCCGTTCGGCCCCACGACCTCAGAGAGGCTCGGAAGAGGCCTCCCCTGAAAGCTGGATTCCCACCGATCGTTTGTTTCAAATCTTAGCCCGGTAGCTGAAAAGTAGGCGCTAAAAAGTCCTGCCAAAATCACATAGGTCGTCATGTTACAATTTAGTCAAAAAAGGCCTCCTACTGGACCGAAACTGAGTGCTGTAACGCTCTCCGCTCGGCCCCACAGCCGTCCAGAGACTCGGGGGAGGCCTCCCCTGAAAGCTGGATTCCCACCGATCGTTTGTTTCAAATCTTAGCCCAGTAGCTGAAAAGTAGGCCCAAAAAAAGTCCTGCCAAAGTCACATAGGTCGTCATGTTACAATTTAGTCAATAAAGGCCAACTACTGACCGAAACTGAGTGCTTTAACGCTCGCCGCTCGGCTCCACAGCCGTCCAGAGACTCGGGGGAGGCCTCCCCTGAAAGCTGGATTCCCACCGATCGTTTGTGTCAAATCTTAGCGCACTAGCTCAAAAGTAAGCGCTAAAATATATGGGCTAAGATTTGAAACAAACGTGACAACATAGGTTGTCATGTCTAGTTACAATTTAGTCAATAAAGGCCTACTACTGGAGAGAAACCGAATGCTTTGACGCTCGCCGTTCGGCCCCACAGCTGTCCAGAGACTCGGGGGAGGCCTCCCCTGAAAGCTGGATTCCCACCGATCGTTTGTTTCAAATCTTAGCCCACTAGCTCAAAAGTAGGCGCTAAAAAGTCTTGCCAAAATCACATAGGTCGTCATTTTACAATTTAGTCAATAAAGGCCTACTACTGGAGAGAAACCGAATGCTTTGACGCTCGCCGTTCGGCCCCACAGCTGTCCAGAGACTCGGGGGAGGCCTCCCCTGAAAGCTGGATTGCCACCGATCGTTTGTTTCAAATCTTAGCCCACTCGCTCAAAAGAAAGCACTAAAATGTCCTGCCAAAGTCACATAGGTCGTCATGTTACAATTTAGTCAATAAAGGCCTACTTCTGGAGCGAAACCGACTGCTTTGACGCTCGCCGTTCGTCCCCACGAGCTCCGAGAGGCTTGGAAGAGGCCTCCCTTGAAAGCTGGATTCCCACCGATCGTTTGTTTCAAATCTTAGCCCAGTCGCTGAAAAGTAGGCGCTAAAAAGTCCTGCCAAAATCACATAGGTCGTCATGTTACAATTTAGTCAATAAAGGCCAACTACTGGACCGAAACTGAGTGCTTTAACGCTCGCCGCTCGGCTCCACAGCCGTCCAGAGACTCGGGGGAGGCCTCCCCTGAAAGCTGGATTCCCACCGATCGTTTGTGTTAAATCTTAGCCCAGTAGCTCAAAAGTAGGCCCAAAAAAGTCCTGCCAAAATCACATAGGTCGTCATGTTACAATTTAGTCAATAAAGGCCTACTACTGGAGCGAAACCGAGTGCTTTGACGCTCGCCGTTCGGCCCCACGACCTCTGAGAGGCTTGGAAGAGGCCTCCCCTGAAAGCTGGCTGCCGACCGATCGTTTGTTTTAAATCTTAGCCCACTAGCTCAATCGTAAGCGCTAAAAAGTCCTGCCAAAATCACATAGGTCGTCATGTTACAATTTAGTCAATAAAGGCCTACTACTGGAGCGAAACCGAGTGCTTTGAAGCTCGCCGTTCGGGCCCACGCCCTCCGAGAGGCTCGGGGGAATCCTCCCCTGAAAGATGGATTCCCACCGATAATTTGTTTCCAATCTAGCCCACTAGCTCAAAAGTAAGCGCTAAAAGTCCTGCCAAAATCACATAGGTCGTCATGTTACAATTTAGTCAATAAAGGCCAACTACTGGACCGAAACTGAGTGCTTAACGCTCGCCGCTCGGCTCCACAGCCGTCCAGAGACTCGGGAGAGGCCTCCCAAGAAAGCTGCATTCCCACCGATCGTTTGTTTCAAATCTTAGCCCACTAGTTCAAAAGTAGGCGCTAAAAAGTCCTGCCAAAGCACATAGGTCGCATGTTACAATTTAGTCAATAAAGGCCGACTACTGGAGCGAAACCGAGTGCTTTGACGCTCGCCGTTCGGCCCCACGACCTCCGAGAGGCTTGGAAGATGCCTCCCCTGAAAGCTGGATTCCCACTGATCGTTTGTTTTCAGATCTTAGCCCAGTAGCTGAAAAGTAGGCGCAAAAAAGTCCTGCCAAAATCACATCGGTCGTCATGTTACAATTTAATCAATAAAGGCCTACTACTGGAGCGAAAACCGAGTGCTTCGACGCTCGCCGTTCGGCCCCACGAGCTCCGAGAGGCTTGGAAGAGGACTCCCCTTCAAAGCTGGATTCCCAAGGCTTGTCTGTGTGAATTCCTAGCCCGCTAGGCTGAAATTAAGCGACCTAAAGTCGTGCCGAAGTCAAATCGGTCGTCATGGTACTCGAGCGAAACTGAGTGCTTTAACGGTCGCCGCTCGGCCCCACAGCCGCCCAGAGACTCGAGGGAGTCCTCCCCTGAAAGCTGGATTCCCACCGATCGTTTGTTTCAAATCTTAGCCCAGTTGCTGAAAAGTAGGCGCAAAAAGTCCTGCCAAAAGTCACATAGGTGTCATGTTACAATTTAGTCAATAAAGGCCTACTACTGGAGAGAAACAGAGTGCTTTGACGCTCGCCGTTCGGGCCCACGAGCTCTCCGAGAGACTCGGGAGAGGCCTCCCCTGAAACCTGGATTCCCACCGATCGTTTGTTTCAAATCTTAGCCCACGAGCTCAAACGTAAGCGCTAAAACGTCCTGCCAAAATCACATAGGTCGTCATGTTACAATTTAGTCAATAAAGGCCTATCACTGGACCGAAACCGAGTGCTTTAACGCTCGCCAGCTCAGCCCCACAGCTGTCCAGAGACTCAGGGGGAGGCCTCCCCTAAAAGCTGGATTCCCACCGATCGTTTGTTTCAAATCTTAGCCCAGTAGCTGAAAAGTAGGCGCTAAAAAGTCCTGCCAAAATCACATAGGTCGTCATGTTACAATTTAGTCAATAAAGGCCTACTACTGGAGACGAAACCGAGTGCTTTGACGCTCGCCGTTCGGCCCGCACAGCCGTCCAGAGACTCGGGAGAGGCCTCCCATGAAAGCTGGATTCCCACCGATCGTTTGTTTCAAATCTTAGCCCACTAGTTCAAAAGTAGGCGCTAAAAAGTCCTGCCAAAGTCACATAGGTCGTCATGTTACAATTTAGTCAATAAAGGCCGACTACTGGAGCGAAACCGAGTGCTTTGACGCTCGCCGTTCGGCCCCACGACCTCCGAGAGGCTTGGAAGATGCCTCCCCTGAAAGCTGGATTCCCACTGATCGTTTGTTTCAGATCTTAGCCCAGTAGCTGAAAAGTAGGCGCAAAAAAGTCCTGCCAAAATCACATCGGTCGTCATGTTACAATTTAATCAATAAAGGCCTACTACTGGAGCGAAACCGAGTGCTTCGACGCTCGCCGTTCGGCCCCACGAGCTCCGAGAGGCTTGGAAGAGGACTCCCTTCAAAGCTGGATTCCCAGGCTTGTCTGTGTGAATCCTAGCCCGCTAGGCTGAAATTAAGCGACCTAAAGTCGTGCCGAAAGTCAAATCGGTCGTCATGGTACTCGAGCGAAACTGAGTGCTTTAACGGTCGCCGCTCGGCCGCACAGCCGCCCAGAGACTCGAGGGAGTCCTCCCCTGAAAGCTGGATTCCCACCGATCGTTTGTTTCAAATCTTAGCCCAGTTGCTGAAAAGTAGGCGCAAAAAAGTCCTGCCAAAATCACATAGGTCGTCATGTTACAATTTAGTCAATAAAGGCCTACTACTGGAGAGAAACAGAGTGCTTTGACGCTCGCCGTTCGGCCCCACAGCTGTCCAGAGACTCGGGAGAGGCCTCCCCTGAAACCTGGATTCCCACCCGATCGTTTGTTTCAAATCTTAGCCCACGAGCTCAAACGTAAGCGCTAAAACGTCCTGCCAAAATCACATAGGTCGTCATGTTACAATTTAGTCAATAAAGGCCTATCACTGGACCGAAACCGAGTGCTTTAACGCTCGCCGCTCAGGCCACAGCCGTCCAGAGACTCAGGGGAGGCCTCCCCTAAAAGCTGGATTCCCACCGATCGTTTGTTTCAAATCTTAGCCCAGTAGCTGAAAAGTAGGCGCTAAAAAGTCCTGCCAAAATCACATAGGTCATCATGTTACAATTTACTCAATAAAGGCCTACTACTGGAGAGAAACCGAGTGCTTTGACGCTCGCCGTTCGGCCGCACAGCCGTCCAGAGACTCGGGAGAGGCCTCCCAAGGAAGCTGCATTCCCACCGATCGTTTGTTTCAAATCTTAGCCCACTAGTTCAAAAGTAGGCGCTAAAAAGTACTGCCAAAGTCACATAGGTCGTCATGTTACAATTTAGTCAATAAAGGCCGACTACTGGAGCGAAACCGAGTGCTTTGACGCTCGCCGTTCGGCCCCACAGACCTCCGAGAGGCTGGAAGATGCCTCCCCTGAAAGCTGGATTCCCACTGATCGTTTGTTTCAGATCTTAGCCCACGTAGCTGAAAAGTAGGCGCAAAAAAGTCCTGGCAAATCACATCGGTCGTCATGTTACAATTTAATCAATAAAGGCCTACTACTGGAGCGAAACAGAGTGCTGCGACGCTCGCCGTTCGGCCCCACGAGCTCCGAGAGGCTTGGAAGAGGACTCACTTCAAAGCTGGATTCCCAAGGCTTGTCTGTGTGAATTCCTAGCCCGCTAGGCTGAAATTAAGCGACCTAAAGTCGTGCCGAAGTCAAATCGGTCGTCATGGTACTCGAGCGAAACTGAGTGGCTTTAAACGGTCGCCGCTCGGCCCCACAGCAGTCCCAGAGACTCGGGGGAGCCCTCCCCTGAAAGCTGGATTCCCACCGATCGTTTATTTCAAATCTAGCCCACTAGTTCAAAAGTAGGCACTAAAAAGTCCTGCCAAAGTCACATAGGTTGTCATGTTACAATTTAGTCAATAAAGGCCTACTACTGGTGCGAAACCGATTGCTTCGACACTCGCCGTTCGGCCCCACGGGATCCGAGAGGCTTGGAAGAGGCCTCCCTTGAAAGCTGGATTCCCACGGCTTGTCTGTGTGAATTCCTAGCCCGCTCGGCTGAAATTAAGCGACCTAAAGTTGTGCCGAAGTCAAATCGGTCGTCATGGTACTCGAGCGAAACTGAGTGCTTTAACGCGCGCCGCTCGGCCCCACAGCCGTCCAGAGACTCGGGGGAGGCCTCCCCTGAAAGCTGGATTCCCACCGATCGTTTGTTTCAAATCTTAGCCCAGTAGCTGAAAAGTAAGGCGCAAAAAGTCCTGCCAAAATCACATAGGTCGTCATGCTAAAATTTAGTCAATAAAGGCCTATACTGGACCGAAACTGAGTGCTTTAACGCTCGCCGCTCAGCCCCACAGCCGTCCAGAAACTCGGGGAGGCCTCCCCTGATAGTGGATTCCCACCGATCGTTTGTTTCAAATCTTAGCCCAACTAGCTCAAACGTAAGCGCAAAAAGTCCTGCCAAAATCACATAGGTCGTCATGCTAAAATTTAGTCAATAAAGGCCTATTACTGGACCGAAACTGAGTGCTTTAACGCTCGCCGTTCGGCCCCCACAGCCGTCCTGAGACTCGGGGGAGGCCTCCCCTGAAAGCTGGATTCCCACCGATCGTTTTGTTTTAATCTTAGCCCAGTAGCTCAAAAGTAGGCGCTAAAAACGTCTTGACAAAGTCACATAGGTCGTCATGTTACAATTTAGTCAATAAAGGCCTACTACTGGCAGAGAAACCGAGTGCTTTGAGACTCGCCGTTTGGCCCCACAACCTCTGAGAGGCTTGGAAGAGGCCTCCCCTGAAAGCTGGATTCCCACCGATCGTTTGTTTTAAATCTTAGCCCACTAGCTCAAACGTAAGCGCTAAAAAGTCCTGCCAAAATCACATAGGTCGTCATGTTTACAATTTAGTCAATAAAGGCCTCCTACTGGACCGAAACTGAGTGCTTTAACGCTCGCCGCTCGGCCCCACAGTCGTCCAGAGACTCAGGGGAGGCCTCCCCTGAAAGCTGGATTCCCACAGATAGTTTTGTTTTAAATCTTAGCCCAGTAGCTCAAAGTAGGCGCTAAAACGTCTTGACAAAGTCACATAGGTCGTCATGTTACAATTTAGTCAATAAAGGCCTACTACTGCAGAGAAACCGAGTGCTATGACGCTCGCCGTTCGTTCCCACATCCTCCGAGAAGCTTGGAAGAGGCCTCCCCTGAAAGCTGGATTCCCAAGGATTGTCTGTGTGAATTCCTAGCCCGCTAGGCTGAAATTAAGCGACCTAAAGCCGTGCCGAAGTCAAATCGGTCGTCATGGTACTCGAGCGAAACTGAGTGCTTTAACGGTCGCCGCTCGGCCCCACAGCAGTCCAGAGACTCGGGGGAGGCCTCCCCTGAAAGCTGGATTCCCACCGATCGTTTGTTTCAAATCTTAGCCCACTAGCTCAAACGTAAGCGCTAAAAAGTCCTGCCAAAATCACATAGGTCGTCATGCTAAAATTTAGTCAATAAAGGCCTATTACTGGACCGAAACTGAGTGCTTTAACGTCCGCCGGTCAGCCCACAGCCGTCCAGAAACTCAGGGGAGGCCTCCCCTGAAAGTTGGATTCCCACCGATCGTTTGTTTCAAATCTTAGCCCAGTAGCTGAAAAGTAGGCTCAAGAAAGTCCTGCCAAAATCACATAGGTCGTCATGTTACAATTTAGTCAATAAAGGCCTACTACTGGAGCGAAACAGAGTGCTTTAACGCTCGCCGTTCGTTCCCCACATCCTCCGAGAAGCTTGGAAGAGGCCTCCCCTGAAAGCTGGATTCCCAAGGCTTGTCGGTGTGAATTCCTAGCCCGCTAGGCTGAAATTAAGCGACCTAAAGTCGTGCCGAAGTCAAATCGGTCGTCATGGTACTCGAGCGAAACTGAGTGCTTTAACGGTCGCCGCTCGGCCCCACAGCCGCCCAGAGACTCGAGGGAGTCCTCCCCTGAAAGCTGGATTCCCACCGATCGTTTGTTTCAAATCTTAGCCCAGTGCTGAAAAGTAGGCGCAAAAAAGTCCTGCCAAAATCACATAGGTCGTCATGTTACAATTTAGTCAATAAAGGCTACTACTGGAGAGAGAACCGAGTGCTTTGACGCACCGCCGTTCGGCCACAGCTGTCCAGAGACTCGGGAGGTGCCTCCCCTGAAACCTGGATTCCCACCGATCGTTTGTTTCGAATCTTAGCCCACGAGCTCAAACGTAAGCGCTAAAACTCTGCCAATTCACATAGGTCGTCATGTACAATTTAGTCAATAAAGGCCTATCACTGACCGAAACCGAGTGCTTTAACGCTCGCCGCTCAGCCCCACAGCCGTCCAGAGACTCAGGGAGGCCTCCCCTAAAAGCTGGATTCCCACAGATCGTTTGTTTCAAATCTTAGCCCAGTAGCTGAAAAGTAGGCGGTAAAATGTCTGCCAAAATCACATAGGTCGTCATGTTACAATTTACTCAATAAGGCCTATTACTGGACCGAAACTGAGTGCTTTAACGCTCGCCGTTCGGCCCCACAGCCGTCCTGAGACTCGGGGGAGGCCTCCCTGAAAGCTGGATTCCCACCGATCGTTTGTTTTAAAACTTATCCCACTAGCTCAAACGTAGCGCTAAACCGTCCTGCCAAAATCACATAGGTCGTCATGTTACAATTTAGTCAATAAAGGCCTACTACTGGAGCGAACCGAGTGCTTTGATACTCGCCGTTTGGCCCCACAACCTCTGAGAGGCTTGGAAGAGGGCCTCCCTGAAGCTGGATTCCACCGATCGTTTGTTTAAATCTTAGCCCACTAGCTCAAACGTAAGCGCTCAAAAGTCCTGCCCAAATCACATAGGTCGTCATGTTACAATTTAGTCAATAAAGAGCTCCTACTGGAACCGAAACTGAGTGCTAAACGCTCGCCGCTCGGCCCCACAGTCGTCCAGAGACTCAGGGGAGGCCTCCCCTGAAGCTGGATTCCCACAGATAGGTTTGTTTAAATCTTAGCCCAGTAGCTCAAAAGTAGGCGCTAAAACGTCTTGACAAAGTCACATAGGTCGTCATGTTACAATTTAGGTCAATAAAGGCCTACTACTGCAGAGAAACCGAGTGCTATGACGCTCGCCGTTCGTTCCCACAATCCTCCGAGAAGCTTGGAAGAGGCCTCCCCTGAAAGCTGGATTCCCAAGGATTGTCTGTGTGAATTCCTAGCCCGCTAGGCTGAAATTAAGCGACCTAAAGCCGTGCCGAAGTCAAATCGGTCGTCATAGGTACTCGAGCGAAACTGAGTGCTTTAAACGGTCGCCGCTCGGCCCCACAGCAGTCCAGAGACTCGGGGGAGGCCTCCCCTGAAAGCTGGATTCCCACCGATCGTTTGTTTCAAATCTTAGCCCACTAGCTCAAACTAAGCGCTAAAAGTCCTGCCAAAATTCACATAGGTCGTCATGCTAAATTTAGTCAATAAAGGCCTATTACTGGACCGAAACTGAGTGCTTTAACGTCCGCCGGTCAGCCCCACAGCCGTCCAGAAACTCAGGGGAGGCCTCCCCTGAAAGTTGGATCCCACCGATCGTTTGTTTCAAATCTTAGCCCAGTAGCTGAAAAGTAGGCTCAAGAAAGTCCTGCCAAAATCACATAGGTCGTCATGTACACATTTAGTCAATAAAGGCCTACTACTGGAGCGAAACAGAGTGCTTTAACGCTCGCCGTCGTTCCCACATCCTCCGAGAAGCTTGGAAGAGCCTCCCCTGAAAGCTGGATTCCCAAGGCTTGTCTGTATGAATTCCTAGCCCGCTAGGCTGAAATTAAGCGACCTAAAGTCGTGCCGAAGTCAAATCGGTCGTCATGGTACTCGAGCGAAACTGAGTGCTTTAACGGTCGCCGCTCGGCCCCACAGCCGCCCAGAGACTCGAGGGAGTCCCTCCCCTGAAAGCTGGATTCCCACCGATCGTTTGTTTCAAATCTTAGCCCAGTTGCTGAAAAGTAGGCGCAAAAAAGTCTGCCAAAATCACATAGGTCGTCATGTTACAATTTAGTCAATAAAGGCCTACTACTGGAGAGAAACCGAGTGCTTTGACGCACGCCGTTCGGCCCCACAGCTGTCCAGAGACTCGGGAGGGGCCTCCCCTAAAAGCTGATTCTACACCGATCGTTGTTTCAAATCTTAGCCCAGTAGCTGAAAAGTAGGCGCAAAAAAGTCCTGCCAAAGTCACATAGGTCGTCATGTTACAATTTAGTCAATAAAGGCCTACTACTGGAGAGAAACCGAGTGCTTTGACGCACGCCGTTCGGCCCCACAGCCGTCCAGAGACTCAGGGGAGGCCTCCCCTAAAAGCTGGATTCCCACAGATCGTTTGTTTCAAATCTTAGCCCAGTAGCTGAAAGTAGGCGGTAAATGTCCTGCCAAAATCACATAGGTCGTCATGTTACAATTTACTCAATAAACGGCCTACTACTGGTGCGAAAAACGATTGCTTCGACACTCGCCGTTCGGCCCCAACGGGATCCGAGAGGCTTGGAAGAGGCCTCCCTTGAAAGCTGGATTCCCACGGCTTGTCTGTGTGAATTCCTAGCCCGCTCGGCTGAAATTAAGCGACCTAAAGTTGTGCCGAAGTCAAATCGGTCGTCATGGTACTCGAGCGAAACTGAGTGCTTTACGCGCGCCGCTCGGCCCCACAGCCGTCCAGAGACTCGGGGAGGCCTCCCCTGAAAGCTGGATTCCCACCGATCGTTTGTTTCAAATCTTAGCCCAGTAGCTGAAAAGTAGGCGCAAAAAAGTCCTGCCAAAATCACATAGGTCGTCATGCTAAAATTTAGTCATAAAGGCCTATTACTGACCGAAACTGAGTGCCTTTAAACGCTCGCCGCTTCAGACCCACAGCCGTCCAGAAACTCAGGGGAGGCCTCCCCTGATAGTTGGATTCCACCGATCGTTTGTTTCAAATCTTAGCCAACTAGCTCAAACGTAAGCGCAAAAAAGTCCTGCCAAAATCACATAGGTCGTCATGCTAAAATTTAGTCAATAAAGGCCTATTACTGGACCGAAACCGAGTGCTTTAACGCTCGCCGTTCGGCCCCACAGCCGTCCTGAGACTCGGGGGAGGCCTCCCCTGAAAGCTGGATTCCCACCGATCGTTTGTTTAAAACTTATCCCACTAGCTCAAACGTAAGCGCCTAAAACGTCCTGCCAAAATCACATAGGTCGTCATGTTTACAATTTAGTCAATAAAGGCCTACTACTGGAGCGAAACCGAGTGCTTTGATACTCGCCGTTTGGCCCCACAACCTCTGAGAGGCTTGGAAGAGGCCTCCCCTGAAAGCTGGATTCCCACCGATCGTTGTTTTAAATCTTAGCCCACTAGCTCAAACGTAAGCGCTAAAAAGTCTGCCAAAATCACATAGGTCGTCATGTTACAATTAGTCAATAAAGGCCCTCCTACTGGACCGAAACTGAGTGCTTTAACGCTCGCCGCTCGGCCCCACAGTCGTCCAGAGACTCAGGGGAGGCCTCCCCTGAAAGCTGGATTCCCACAGATAGTTTGTTTTAAATCTTAGCCCAGTAGCTCAAAAGTAGGCGCTAAACGTCTTGACAAAGTCACATAGGTCGTCATGTTACAATTTAGTCAATAAAGGCCTACTACTGCAGAGAAACGAGTGCTATGACGCTCGCCGTTCGTTCCCACATCCTCCGAGAGCTTGGAAGAGGCCTCCCCTGAAAGCTGGATTCCCAAGGATTGTCTGTGTGAATTCCTAGGCTAGGCTGAAATTAAGCGACCTAAAGCCGTGCCGAAGTCAAATCGGTCGTCATGGTACTCGAGCGAAACTGAGTGCTTTAACGGTCGCCGCTCGGCCCCACAGCAGTCCAGAGACTCGGGGGAGGCCTCCCCTGAAAGCTGGATTCCCACCGATCGTTTGTTTCAAATCTTAGCCCACTAGCTCAAACGTAAGCGCTAAAAAGTCCTGCCAAAATCACATAGGTCGTCATGCTAAAATTTAGTCAATAAAGGCCTATTACTGGACCGAAACTGAGTGCTTTAACGTCCGCCGGTCAGCCCCACAGCCGTCCAGAAACTCAGGGGAGGCCTCCCCTGAAAGTTGGATTCCCACCGATCGTTTGTTTCAAATCTTAGCCAGTAGCTGAAAAGTAGGCTCAAGAAAGTCCTGCCAAAATCACATAGGTCGTCATGTTACAATTTAGTCAATAAAGGCCTACTACTGGAGCGAAACAGAGTGCTTTAACGCTCGCCGTTCGTTCCCACATCCTCCGAGAAGCTTGGAAGAGGCCTCCCTGAAAGTGGATTCCCAAGGCTTGTCTGTGTGAATTCCTAGCCCGCTAGGCTGAAATTAAGCGACCTAAAGTCGTGCCGAAGTCAAATCGGTCGTCATGGTACTCGAGCGAAACTGAGTGCTTTAACGGTCGCCGCTCGGCCCCACAGCCGCCCAGAGACTCGAGGGAGTCCTCCCCGAAAGCTGGATTCCCACCGATCGTTTGTTTCAAATCTTAGCCCAGTTGCTGAAAAGTAGGCGCAAAAAAGTCCTGCCAAAATCACATAGGTCGTCATGTACAATTTAGTCAATAAAGGCCTACTACTGGAGAGAAACCGAGGTGCTTGACGCACGCCGTTCGGCCCCACAGCTGTCCAGAGACTCGGGAGGGGCCTCCCTGAAACCTGGATTCCACCGATCGTTTGTTTCAAATCTTAGCCCACGAGCTCAAACGTAAGCGCTAAAACGTCCTGCCAAAATCACATAGGTCGTCATGTTACAATTTAGTCAATAAAGGCCTATCACTGGACCGAAACCGAGTGCTTTAACGCTCGCCGCTCAGCCCCACAGCCGTCCAGAGACTCAGGGAGGCCTCCCCTAAAAGCTGGATTCCCACAGATCGTTTGTTTCAAATCTTAGCCCAGTAGCTGAAAAGTAGGCGGTAAAATGTCCTGCCAAAATCACATATAGGTCGTCATGTTACAATTTACTCAATAAAGGCCTATTACTGGACCGAAACTGAGTGCTTTAACGCTCGCCGTTCGGCCCCACAGCCGTCCTGAGACTCGGGGGAGGCCTCCCCTGAAAGCTGGATTCCCACCGATCGTTTGTTTTAAAACTTATCCCACTAGCTCAAACGTAAGCGCTAAAACGTCCTGCCAAAATCACATAGGTCGTCATGTTACAATTTAGTCAATAAAGGCCTACTACTGGAGCGAAACCGAGTGCTTTGATACTCGCCGTTTGGCCCCACAACCTCTGAGAGGCTTGGAAGAGGCCTCCCTGAAAGCTGGATTCCCACCGATCGTTTGTTTTTAAATCTTAGCCCACTAGCTCAAACGTAAGCGCTAAAAAGTCCTGCCAAAATCACATAGGTCGTCATGTTACAATTTAGTCAATAAAGGCCTCCTACTGGACCGAAACTGAGTGCTTTAACGCTCGCCGCTCGGCACCCACAGTCGTCCAGAGACTCAGGGGAGGCCTCCCCTGAAAGCTGGATTCCCACAGATAGTTTGTTTTAAATCTTAGCCCAGTAGCTCAAAAAGTAGGCTGCTAAAACGTCTTGACAAAGTCACATAGGTCGTCATGTTACAATTTAGTCAATAAAGGCCTACTACTGCAGAGAAACCGAGTGCTATGACGCTCGCCGTTCGTTCCCACATCCTCCGAGAAGCTTGGAAGAGGCCTCCCCTGAAAGCTGGATTCCCAAGGATTGTCTGTGTGAATTCCTAGCCCGCTAGGCTGAAATTAAGCGACCTAAAGCCGTGCCGAAGTCAAATCGGTCGTCATGGTACTCGAGCGAAACTGAGTGCTTTAACGGTCGCCGCTCTGCCCCACAGCAGTCCAGAGACTCGGGGAGGCCTCCCCTGAAAGCTGGATTCCCACCGATCGTTTGTTTCAAATCTTAGCCCACTTGCTCAAAAGTAAGCGCTAAAAAGCCCTGCCAAAATCACATAGGTCGTCATGCTAAAATTTAGTCAATAAAGGCCTATTACTGGACCGAAACTGAGTGCTTTAACGTCCGCCGGTCAGCCCCACAGCCGTCCAGAAACTCAGGGGAGGCCTCCCCTGAAAGTTGGATTCCCACCGATCGTTTGTTTCAAATCTTAGCCCAGTAGCTGAAAAGTAGGCTCAAGAAAGTCCTGCCAAAATACACATAGGTCGTCATGTTACAATTTAGTCAATAAAGGCCTACTACTGGAGCGAAACAGAGTGCTTTAACGCTCGCCGTTCGTTCCCACATCCTCCGAGAAGCTTGGAAGAGGCCTCCCCTGAAAGCTGGATTCCCAAGGCTTGTCTGTGTGAATTCCTAGCCCGCTAGGCTGAAATTAAGCGACCTAAAGTCGTGCCGAGTCAAATCGTGTCGTCATGGTACTCGAGCGAAACTGAGTGCTTTAAAGGTCGCCGCTCGGCCCCACAGCCGCCCAGAGACTCGAGGGAGTCCTCCCTGAAAGCTGGATTCCCACCGATCGTTTGTTTCAAATCTTAGCCCAGTTGCTGAAAAAGTAGGCGCAAAAAAGTCTGCCAAAATCACATAGGTCGTCATGTTACAATTTAGTCAATAAAGGCCTACTACTGGAGAGAAACCGAGTGCTTTGACGCACGCCGTTCGGCCCCACAGCTGTCCAGAGACTCTGGAGGGGCTCCCCTGAAACCTGGATTCCCACCGATCGTTTGTTTCAAATCTTAGCCCACGAGCTCAAACGTAAGCGCTAAAACGTCCTGCCAAAATCACATAGGTCGTCATGTTACAATTTAGTCAATAAAGGCCTATCACTGGACCGAAACCGAGTGCTTTAACGCTCGCCGCTCAGCCCCACAGCCGTCCAGAGACTCAGGGGAGGCCTCCCCTAAAAGCTGGATTCCCACAGATCGTTTGTTTCAAATCTTAGCCCAGTAGCTGAAAAGTAGGCGGTAAAATGTCCTGCCAAAATCACATAGGTCGTCATGTTACAATTTACTCAATAAAGGCCTATTACTGGACCGAAACTGAGTGCTTTAACGCTCGCCGTTCGGCCCCACAGCCGTCCTGAGACTCGGGGGAGGCCTCCCCTGAAAGCTGGATTCCCACCGATCGTTTGTTTTAAAACTTATCCACTAGCTCAAACGTAAGCGCTAAAACGTCCTGCCAAAATCACATAGGTCGTCATGTTACAATTTAGTCAATAAAGGCCTACTACTGGAGCGAAACGAGTGCTTTGATACTCGCCGTTTGGCCCCACAACCTCTGAGAGGCTTGGAAGAGGCCTCCCCTGAAAGCTGGATTCCCACCGATCGTTTGTTTTAAATCTTAGCCCACTAGCTCAAACGTAAGCGCTAAAAAGTCCTGCCAAAATCACATAGGTCGTCATGTTACAATTTAGTCAATAAAGGCCTCCTACTGGACCGAAACTGAGTGCTTTAACGCTCGCCGCTCGGCCCCACAGTCGTCCAGAGACTCAGGGGAGGCCTCCCCTGAAAGCTGGATTCCCACAGATAGTTTGTTTTAAATCTTAGCCCAGTAGCTCAAAAGTAGGCGCTAAAACGTCTTGACAAAGTCACATAGGTCGTCATGTTACAATTTAGTCAATAAAGGCCTACTACTGCAGAGAAACCGAGTGCTATGACGCTCGCCGTTCGTTCCCACATCCTCCGAGAAGCTTGGAAGAGGCCTCCCCTGAAAGCTGGATTCCCAAGGATTGTCTGTGTGAATTCCTAGCCCGCTAGGCTGAAATTAAGCGACCTAAATGCCGTGCCGAAGTCAAATCGGTCGTCATGGTACTCGAGCGAAACTGAGTGCTTTAACGGTCGCCGCTCGGCCCCACAGCAGTCCAGAGACTCGGGGGAGGCCTCCCCTGAAAGCTGGATTCCCACCGATCGTTTGTTTCAAATCTTAGCCCACTAGCTCAAACGTAAGCGCTAAAAAGCCCTGCCAAAATCACATAGGTCGTCATGCTAAAATTTAGTCAATAAAGGCCTATTACTGGACCGAAACTGAGTGCTTTAACGTCCGCCGGTCAGCCCCACAGCCGTCCAGAAACTCAGGGGAGGCCTCCCCTGAAAGTTGGATTCCCACGATCGTTTGTTTCAAATCTTAGCCCAGTAGCTGAAAAGTAGGCTCAAGAAAGTCCTGCCAAAATCACATAGGTCGTCATGTTACAATTTAGTCAATAAAGGCCTACTACTGGAGCGAAACAGAGTGCTTTAACGCTCGCCGTTCGTTCCCACATCCTCCGAGAAGCTTGGAAGAGGCCTCCCCTGAAAGCTGGATTCCCAAGGCTTGTCTGTGTGAATTTCCTAGCCCGCTAGGCTGAAATTAAGCGACCTAAAGTCGTGCCGAAGTCAAATCGGTCGTCATGGTACTCGAGCGAAACTGAGTGCTTTAAAGGTCGCCCGCTCGGCCCCACAGCCGCCCAGAGACTCGAGGGAGGTCCTCCCCTGAAAGCTGGATTCCCACCGATCGTTTGTTTCAAATCTTAGCCCAGTTGCTGAAAAGTAGGCGCAAAAAGTCCTGCCAAAATCACATAGGTCGTCATGTTACAATTTAGTCAATAAAGGCCTACTACTGGAGAGAAACCGAGTGCTTTGACGCACGCCGTTCGGCCCCACAGCTGTCCAGAGACTCGGGAGGGGCTCCCCCTAAAAGCTGGATTCTACACCGATCGTTTGTTTCAAATCTTAGCCCAGTAGCTGAAAAGTAGGCGCAAAAAAGTCCTGCCAAAGTCACATAGGTCGTCATGTTACAAT
Organism: Phycodurus eques; assembly: GCF_024500275.1. Taxonomy (NCBI): domain Eukaryota; kingdom Metazoa; phylum Chordata; class Actinopteri; order Syngnathiformes; family Syngnathidae; genus Phycodurus; species Phycodurus eques. The sequence goes on along the minus strand of NW_026904121.1, from coordinate 5,525 downwards.
TTAGTCAATAAAGGCCTACTACTGGAGAGAAACCGAGTGCTTTGACGCACGCCGTTCGGCCCCACAGCCGTCCAGAGACTCAGGGGAGGCCTCCCCTAAAAGCTGGATTCCCACAGATCGTTTGTTTCAAATCTTAGCCCAGTAGCTGAAAAGTAGGCGGTAAAATGTCCTGCCAAAATCACATAGGTCGTCATGTTACAATTTACTCAATAAAGGCCTACTACTGGAGAGAAACCGAGTGCTTTGACGCTCGCCGTTCGGCCGCACAGCCGTCCAGAGACTCGGGGGAGGCCTCCCCAGAAAGCTGATTCTACACCGATCGTTTGTTTCAAATCTTAGCCCAGTAGCTGAAAAGTAGGCGCAAAAAAGTCCTGCCAAAGTCACATAGGTCGTCATGTTACAATTTAGTCAAAAAAAGCCTACTACTGGAGAGAAACCGAGTGCTTGGACGCTCGCCGTTCGGCCCCACAGCTGTCCAGAGACTCGGGGAGGCCTCCCCTGAAACCTGGATTCCCACCGATCGTTTGTTTCAAATCCTAGCCCACTAGCTCAAAAGTAAGCGCTAAAAAGTCCCTGCCAAAGTCACATAGGTCGTCATGATACAATTTAGTCAATAAAGGCCTCCTTCTGGACCGAAACTGAGTGCTTTAACGCTCGCCGCTCGGCCCCAGAGCCGTCCAGAGACTCGGGGGAGCCTTCCCAGAAAGCTGGATTCTACACCGATCGTTTGCTTCAAATCTTAGCCAGTAGCTGAAAAGTAGGCGCAAAAAAGTCCTGCCAAAGTCACATAGGTCGTCATGTTACAATTTAGTCAATAAAGGCCTACTACTGCAGCGAAACCGAGTGCTTGGACGCTCGCCGTTCGGCCCCAGAGCCGTCCAGAGACTCGGGGGAGGCCTCCCCAGAAAGCTGGATTCTACACCAATCGTTGTTCAATCTTAGCCCAGTAGCTCAAAAGTAGGCGCAAAAAAGTCCTGCCAAAGTCACATTGGTCGTCATGTTACAATTTAGTCAATAAAGGCCTACTACTGAAGCGAAACAGAGTGCTTTGACGCTCGCCGTTAGGCCCCACGACCCCTGAGAGCTTGGAAGAGGCCTCCCCTGAAAGCTGGATTCCGAAGGATTGTCTGTTGTGAATTCCTAGCCCGCTAGGCTGAAATTAAGCGACCTAAAGTCGTGCCGAAGTCAAATCGGTCGTCATGGTACTCGAGCGAAACTGAGTGCTTTAACGCACACCGCTCGGCCCCACAGCTGTCCAGAGACTCGGGGGAGGACTCCCCTGAAAGCTGGATTCCCACCGATAATTTGTTTCAAATCTAGCCCACTAGCTCAAAGTAAGCGCTAAAAAGTCCTGCCAAAATCACGTAGGTCGTCATGTTACAATTTAGTCAATAAAGGCCTACTACTGGACGAAACTGACTGCTTTAACGCTCGCCGTTCGGCCCCACGACCTCCGAGAGGCTTGGAATAGGCCTCCCCTAAAAGCTGGATTCCCACCCGATCGTTTGTTTCAAATCTTAGCCCAGCAGCTGAAAGGTAGGCGCTAAAACGTCTTGCCAAAATCACATAGGTCGTCATGTTACAATTTTTGTCAATCAAGGGCCTCCTACTGGACCGAAACTGAGTGCTTTAACGCTCGCCGCTTGGCCCCACAGCCGTCCAGAGACTCGGGGGAGGCTCCCCTGAAAGCTGGATTCCCACCGAACGTTTTTTTCAAATCGTAGCCCACTAGCTCAAAACTAGGCGCTAAAATGTCATGTTACAATTTAGTCAATAAAGGCCTACTACTGGAGAGAAACAGAGTGCTTTGACGCTCGCCGTTCGGCCCCACAGCCGTCCAGAGGACTCGGGGGAGGACTCCCCTGAAAGCTGTATTCCCACCGATCGTTTGTTTCAAATCTTAGCGCACTAGGTCAAAAGTAGCGCTAAAAAGTCTGCCAAAGTCACATAGGTTGTCATGTACATTTAGTCAATGAAGGTCTACTACTGGAGCAAAACCGAGTGCTTTGACGCTCGCCGTTCGGGCCCACGACCTCCGAGAGGCTAGGAAGAGGCCTCCCCTGAAAGCTGGATTCCCACCGATCGTTTGTTTCAAATCTTAGCCCAGTAGCTGAAAGGTAGGCGCTAAAAAGTCCTGCCAAAATCACATAGGTCGTCATGTTACCATTTAGTCAATAAAGGCCTCCTACTGGACCGAAACTGAGTGCTTTAACGCTCGCCGCTCGGCCCCACAGCCGTCCAGAACCTCGGGGGAGGCCTCCCCTGAAAGCTGGATTCCCACCGATCGTTTGTTTCAAATCTTCGCCCAGTAACTGAAAAGTAGGCGCTAAAAAGTCCTGCCAAAATCACATAGTCGTCATGTTACAATTTAGTCAATAAAGGCCTACTACTGGACCGAAACTGAGTGCTTTAACGCTCGCCGTTCGGCCCCACAACCTCCGAGAGGCTTGGAGAAGCCTCCCCTGAAAGCTGGATTCCCACCGATCGTTTGTTTCAAATCTTAGCCCAGTAGCTGAAAAGTAGGCGCTAAAATGTCCTGCCAAATCACATAGGTCGTCATGTTACAATTTAGTCAATAAAGGCCTCCTACTGGACCGAAACTGACTGCTTTAACGCGCGCCGCTCGGCCCCCACAGCCGTCCAGAGACTCGGGGATGCCTCCCTGAAAGCTGGATTCACCGATCGTTGTTTCAAATCTTAGCCCAGTAGCTGAAAAGTAGGCGCAAAAAAGTCCTGCCAAATCACATAGGTCGTCATGTTACAATTTAGTGAATAAAGGCCTACTACTGGACCGAAACCGAGTGCTTTGACGCTCGCCGTTTAGGCCCCACGACCTCTGAGAGGCTTGGAGTGGCCTCCCCTGAAAGCTGGATTCCCAAGGATTGTCCTGTGTGATTCCTAGCCGCTAGGCTGAAATTAAGCGACCTAAAGTCGTGCCGAAATCAAATCGGTCGTCATGGTACTCGAGCGAAACTGAGTACTTTAAAGCTCGCCCCCCGGCCCCACAGCCATCCAGAGACTCGGGGGAGGACTCCCCTGAAGCTGGATTCCCACCCATCGCTTGTTTCAAATCTTAGCGCACTAGTCAAAAGTAGCGCTAAAAGTCCTGCCAAAGTCACATAGGTTGTCATGTTACAATTTAGTCAATAAAGGCCTACTACTGGAGCGAAACCGAGTGCTTTGACGCTGCCGTTCGAGCCCACGACTCCGAGAGGCTTGGAAGTGCTCCCCTGAAAGCTGGATTCCCACCGATCGTTCTTTCCAAATCTTAGCCCAGTAGCTGAAAAGTAGGCGCTAAAAAGTCCTGCCAAAATCACCTAGGTCGTCATGTTACAATTAGTCAATAAGGCCTCCTACTGGACCGAAACTGAGTGCTTTAACGCTCGCCGCTCGGCTCCACAGCGTCCAGACACTCGGGAGGCCTCCCTGAAAGCTGGATTCCCACGATCGTTTGTTTAAAATCTAGCCCACTAGCTCAAAAGTAAGCGCTAAAAAGTCTTACCAAGTCACATAGGTCGTCATGTTACAATTAGTCAATAAAGGCCTACTACTGGACCGAAACTGACTGCTTTAACGCTCGCCGTTCGGCCCCACGACCGTCCGAGAGGCTTGGATAGGCCTCCCCTAAAAGCTGGATTCCACCGATCGTTTGTTTCAAATCTTAGCCCAGCAGCTGAAAGGTAGGCGCTAAAACGTCTTGCCAAAATCACATAGGTTCGTCATGTTACAATTTTGTCAATGAAGGCCTCCTACTGGACCGAAACTGAGTGCTTTAACGCTCGCCGCTTGGCCCACAGCCGTCCAGAGACTCGGGGGAGGCTCCCCTGAAAGCTGGATTCCCACCGATCGTTTTTTTTCAAATCGTAGCCACTAGCTCAAACTAGGCGCTAAAATGTCATGTTACAATTTAGTCAATAAAGCCTACTACTGGAGAGAAACAGAGTGCTTTGACGCTCGCCGTTCGGCCCACAGCCGTCCAGAGACTCGGGGAGGACTCCCCTGAAAGCTGTATTCCCACCGATCGTTTGTTTCAAATCTTAGCGCACTAGGTCAAAAGTAAGTCGCTAAAAAGTCCTGCCAAAGTCACATAGGTTGTCATGTTACAATTTAGTCAATGAAGGTCTACTACTGCAGCGAAACCGAGTGCTTGGACGCTCGCCGTTCGGCCCCAGAGCCGTCCAGAGACTCGGGGGAGGCCTCCCCAGAAAGCTGGATTCTACACCAATCGTTTGTTCAAATCTTAGCCCAGTAGCTCAAAAGTAGGCGCAAAAAAGTCCTGCCAAAGTCACATTGGTCGTCATGTTACAATTTAGTCAATAAAGGCCTACTACTGAAGCGAAACAGAGTGCTTTGACGCTCGCGTTAGGCCCCACGACCCCTGAGAGGCTTGGAAGAGGCCTCCCCTGAAAGCTGGATTCCGAAGGATTGTCTGTGTGAATTCCTAGCCGCTAGGCTGAAATTAAGCGACCTAAAGTCGTGCCGAAGTCAAACGGTCGTCATGGTACTCGAGCGAAACTGAGTGCTTTAAGCACACCGCTCGGCCCCACAGCTGTCCAGAGACTCGGGGGAGGATCCCCTGAAAGCTGGATTCCCACCGATAATTTGTTTCAAATCTTAGCCACTAGCTCAAAAGTAAGCGCTAAAAAGGCCTGCCAAAATCACGTAGGTCGTCATGTTACAATTAGTCAATAAAGCCTACTACTGGACCGAAACTGACTGCTTTAACGCTCGCCGTTCGGCCCCACGACCTCCGAGAGGTGGAATAGGCCTCCCCTAAAAGCTGGATTCCACCGATCGTTTGTTTCAAATCTTAGCCCAGCAGCTGAAAGGTAGGCGCTAAAACGTCTTGCCAAAATCACATAGGTCGTCATGTTACAATTTGTCAATGAAGGCCTCCTACTGGACCGAAACTGAGTGCTTTAACGCTCGCCGCTTGGCCCCACAGCCGTCCAGAGACGGGGGAGGCCTCCCCTGAAAGCTGGATTCCACCGATCGTTTTTTTCAAATCGTAGCCCACTAGCTCAAAACTAGGCGCTAAAATGTCATGTTACAATTAGTCAATAAAGGCCTACTACGGAGAGAACAGAGTGCTTTGACGCTCGCCGTTCGGCCCCACAGCCGTCCAGAGACTCGGGAGGACTCCCCTGAAAGCTGTATTCCCACCGATCGTTTGTTTCAAATCTTAGCGCACTAGTCAAAAGTAAGCGCTAAAAAGTCCTGCCAAAGTCACATAGGTTGTCATGTTACAATTTAGTCAATGAAGGTCTACTACTGGAGCAAAACCGAGTGCTTTGACGCTCGCCGTCGGGCCCACGACCTCCGAGAGGCTAGGAAGAGGCTCCCTGAAAGCTGGATTCCCACACGTTTGTTTCAAATCTTAGCCAGTAGCTGAAAGGTAGGCGCTAAAAAGTCCTGCCAAAATCACATAGGTCGTCATGTTACAATTTAGTCAATAAAGGCTCCTACTGGACCGAAACTGAGTGCTTTAACGCTCGCCGCTCGGCCCCAACAGCCGTCCAGAACCT